>NC_134353.1:671806588-671891506 GCF_048569485.1 Anomaloglossus baeobatrachus
TTCATGTGCTTAATGCAAGAATTACATTTGGGAATGTGAACGCCTGCTCCACGGCAGAGGAGAGTTCTCCAAGCACCCCAGAAGGAACGCCAGATGAAGGTACACAGCTACTAACTTCTAATTACTGCACATTCTTTTCTTTTATCTAATATTTTGGTCATACTTCATATAACTGTCTTTCCTTTGTTTCTTTTCAGCCACTGCTGCTCCAAAATTTGAAGTAGATCAATCTGTCTTTGAGATTCCACCGTCCTACCATATTCAGGAAAATGGAAGGAGCATACATATTCGTGATGAAGATGACGAAATCATGCAATTTGCTATTCAGCAGAGTCTTCTAGAGTCCAGTGGAAATCAGGTCAGCTTTAAATCTAGTGGAAAGATTGTAACAAGGAGAAATGAGTAAATTGAAGTTTAGAATTTCACATTAAAAAATGTAATACAAATTGGCTATCTGCTTCACGCCAAACAGGGGAAATGGCATCTGGATTGGCGTACTCTAAATAGTAATTGCATTAGAAGGGAACATTTGCAGGTAAAATCCGTATATGCGGTTTACTATGTTTCCACTCTGAAACGCGTTAGAAACTCGTGTAATCCGCACTAAAAAATTGTCGAAGCCAATTACCGGGAAGTATCAAAAACAAAGTAGGGTTATTTAAAACCTGACATATTAAGAAACACATGTACAATGGAAAAAATACAAGTAACCTAATTTAGCTAATGGGTACTAAAAAATCTTCAAGATCAAAAACTTGCAAAATACTCCTCATGGGAACGTAGGCTTAAAGAACATCTACTCTCTACCAACCAGCCCTGAACTTCTCCATGCTGCTCTCCACTGATCCTCTCCACTCTAGTCTGGTCTTCACAGGTCTTCTGTCTTGATCTTCAAAGTTCCTGTAATGACCGTTCTTCAGTACATCTTGTGTTATCCAGTCAATGATACATTGTGATCTGTAAAGATTACAGGCCTCTGAAGACATTCTTGGTCTGGTTGCTAGGGTGGACCAGGCTGGAACGCTGGAAAAAGGGCAGCGCAAATCTTTTCGTTCCAACTGCACTTGTAACCATCGTTTACCCTAAAATAGCATTACTTAAACTATATTTATCCTCTTTTGTTCTTATAGGAAATCACGCCAAGCTTTTCAAATGGAAGTATTTCTACAAATCAGGTGTTTGATGCTCAGTATGAAAGGTAAGATAATCGATGTTCACCTACAAGTTTATTAAATCAACTAGAAGGTGGCCCGATTCTAACGCATCGGGTATTCTAGAATTTATTGTGTAGTTAATGTATGACTTGTGTTTCTATATATATATAGATAGATAGATAGATAGATAGATATAGATATGATGTTGTTGTGTGTAGTTGTTGTCAAGTGTTTGTGTAGGGCGCTGTAAATGTTCTGGGTGTTGTCTGGGTGTGGGGGGGTGTGAGAGCGGTGGTGTTTGTGTCTTGCGTTGCTTGTGGAGCGTTGTGTGTCTGCAGCGTTTGTGTGTGTGTGGGGGTGTGTTGGAGGAGTAGTCCTGTGGGGAGAGGAGTATAATAGGAGGAGTAGTCCTGGGGGGAGGTGTATAGGTGCCCAATGTGTGTGGGGGGGCGTGGACGAGCGGGCAGGGTGGGTGTCTATTAGGTGGAGTAGTCCTGGGGGGAGGTGTATAGGGGCCCAATGTGTGGGGGGGCGTGGCCGAGCGGGCAGAGTGTGTGGGGGGGCGTGGCCGAGCGGGCAACTATGCAAAGCGGTTTCCATAGTTACCCGATGTGTATCATGGTTACCAGCGTACGCCGGCTCTGGTACACGTGTGTCGGGAGCCAGGGTAAGCTAGTACGCATGGTACACATCAGGTAACTATTCAAAGCGACAGTGCTGGTTCACTTTTGTTTGTTGGTCTCCTGCTGTGCAGCACGCATCGGCGTGTTTGACAGCGGGAGACCAACGATCTGAATTGGCAGGGAGCCGGAATACGCTAGTAACAAAGGTACACAACCGGGTAATTAAGCAAAGTGGTTTCCATGGTTACCCGATGTGTACCTTGGTTACCAGCGTACGCCGGCAACCCCAGCAACACGAGGGTATGACTCGGCTGGGTTGCCGGTGTGGGCTCCCGGGGGTGCAGCACTCACCTGGGAGTCGGAGCTCCGTGTGAGTTCGGGGAATGCGTGCGGGGGGCAGGGCCTGGCCGAGCGGCTAATTCATGCCAGGGGGCAGGACCAGGCTGAGCCCAGCGGCCAATGTCAAGGTTGTCACTGTAATGACGTCATGTTTGTGACAGACAGACAGAATAAGGCAATTATAGATTGATTGATTTTTATGCAAAAGTTTAGGACAAAAGTGTTAGGCCTGGTACTTGCCCCTTGTAGGGGGACATATTTTCACATGTATTTGTTTTTGTATCCACCTGTCTTCTAGTGTCTGTTGATAAAGGCTCACATTTACAAATATCAGTAAAAAAAAAAAAAATCTTTATATTCACCAGGGCTCTGCAGGAAAGCCTTCTTGCCAACTCTCAAAGTGCCCACTCCAGTCTTAGCAGCCATTCTCAGAGCTTTGACAAAGACTTACAATTTGCTATGGAACTCTCCGCCAAGGAACAAGAAGAACAGGAAAAGATGCGTCTCCAAGAAGAGGCTGAGCTGGCGGAAATTATACGTCTCTCACTTACTGAGAAGTAAACTGTAGGAAATAAAACCGGCTTCAGAACCTCTTATGATACGGGTCTAGCCTTCACTTTTCTAATGCCAGCAGTGAAGATGCCATGAGTGGGGGGCTAAACGTCACCCACAGACTCTGTATCCACCAAAGAACTGTACATTTTTGATACTTCTGATTTGTTTGGTTTTTTTTTTCTGTTGCAAATCTGGGACTTTGCCTCCTCCTTTCTGATTTCTTTGTAGTCGAACAGGCAGTTTGTAATGAACAACCATTACTAAAGAGCTAACTTCAGGATGTAAATGGAATCTATTGTTTCACAGGTTTTCTCTTTTCAGGAAGCAGTACAGCAGAAGTGTCCTTTTTTATTTAAAGTGAATGCAGAGCAGTGTAGACCCCAATGTGGGGGGCACTGGCATGTAAATACTGTATACCTGGAGTCTTTTTATTGAACTAGTTGCTGATCAGAAGTTGGGAAAAAATAGCTACCACATTGTAGATCATTTTAGAGTGTACTTAAGTGCTGTATGGAAATAAAATGATTAGAACAAAACTACATTTGTTAAAGTGGATCAAAAACCTTTCCAGGTCAGCTCACAAAGGCTGGATTTAGAGGGAATCTGTCACCAGATTTTTGCTTCCGCGTTTGAGAGTAGGATAATGTAGAGACACAGATCCTGATTCCAGTGATGTCACTTTACAGAGCTGTTTGTTGTCATTTTGATAAAATCAATGTTTTCTCTACTGCAGATCTACCAGTTAGGCTGGACTCAGACGAGCGTATGACATCGGATGCAATATGCTAATGACCCTCGGCTCGGCTCTGCTGCGAGCGTGAGCCGAGTGTCATGAGACTGTGACCCGATCCTGCAATCAGGTCACAGCTGTGAAGCTGAGGACGGGTGCTGCGGAGGAGAGGGAGGGCTTAATTTCCCACCCCCCCCCCCATCTCCATTGTCAGCCTGTGCGTATATCGCACTGCACTGGGATAACATCCGAGTGCAGTCCGATGTATCTAGGGATACGGCTCTCGCAGAAAATCGCAGCATGCTGCTGTTTTTCTCGCATCCAGAATCTGGATGTGAGAAAAACTGACTAACTGCTCTCCCTCATTGACTGACTAACATAGATCCGAGTGCAATGCGAGATTTTCTCGCATTGCACTAGTCCAATTTTCACGCTTGTGTGAGCGTACCCTTATACTGAGCTCAAGAATATGCTGGACTACCTGGCAGCACACAAAGTAGTCATCTAATCATAAAATCCCTGTTTAATCAGCAGGAGATCATCAAAACTACACTAAGCAACCCAGTAAGTGATACATTACTGGAATCAGGATCTCTGCCCCTAGGTTATGCTGCTCTTAGATTTGATCGCAAAAAAACTGGTGACAGATTCCCTTGAAAGTGGGCAGCACTGAAAAAAGGAACAGCTGAGTAGAATAAGGTTTATAGGAAAAGATTCAGTATAACTTCCATTTTATTAATTGATATCCCTTGAGTTTGTCTGAGTCCAGTGGGCGGTCCTACTAGTCATACAAGGAAGATTGTCAATTGCTAAATGGGACCACCCACAGGACTCTCACGTCGCATCTGATCTATTCTATAACATCCTGCCCACAGATCAGATATAATTTTTAACATGACAGGTTGCGTTTAAGAATCCGGGACAATGAGGGTGTTTTTTTATTTTTTTGATCGATAACAGATTTTAAAGTGCGGATACATTGCTGCTTCCAAAAGGCCCTACCAGCCAATAGATTAAGTGAATGACTACAGTTGCCTTTCCCTGTTGACTCTTGTGGTGCTATAGACAAGATTTTTCACATCACACCTTTTTGACGTTTTTAGAAAGATGTCACAAATCTTTAATTTTTTTTCTTTTAAAAAAAAAAAAAATGCAGCTTGGGTAAAAGTATAAAGGAAAACAAATATCAGATGAAAAATTGCAGTGTCCGATTTTTACCTGGAAAATTCGATATTCTCTCTTCACTGTTACAGTATGGTTTCTACAATTATAGCAGCTATTTACATTAATTTATTTGTTTAGATATATTCTTTTTAACCCCAGGAAAGGTCAGCCATGTCCTGTCATTGTGCTCCAGCTAAACTCCTACTTCAGTAGGAAACATTTAAAAAGTCCAATCATGGGGGAATAAAAAATGATACATGGTTCAATACTAACATTGGGGATTGTATATTAACATTCTCTAAATTATTTTCAAGCCTGCCAATAACCGATAAGGGTTTTATCATTGTAAAACTCTCTCTAGAAGACTGTCATTTTTTTACGACGTTTTTGACCTTGGTGAAAGCTGTGACATGTTTATGAACTATTTAGACGTTAAGTTTTGTAATAACTTTGCTAGAGCAAAGCTTATTGTGGTGTACATACAGTAACTGGCATTGTATACTTCTGAATGTTACATTGACTGCCAGGCCAAAAGATCAAATGTCACATATTCCCACCACTATTTTTACAGAAACTTTTTGATCATTTTGTATTTTATGACATGTTGATACATGATTCTAATTCATCCTAATCCATTTTATGTAATATATGATCACTCCATGGCTTAAAAGAAAAAAAATAATTAAAATATACAAAGTTTCTTCCAAACACTTTTTCTATACTTTATTGCATTTGAATATGTGGTGTGTATATATAACTTTTTATTATTGCAGAATTTTGTTTCCTGGAAGTAATGTAACAAGTTTCTTATTCTATAAATATATGCAAATGATTTTCTGCTTATTTAGTGCAGCCCAGATATTTATGACCGTGGGATAGTTTCCCATGCAGTAAAGGAGCTTTGAGGCCTACTGTCAAGAGAAGATGATTAAATGTCCGGGGCTTCTGATGGATTGTATATTGAGTGCACGCTGTATGAATAAAGCAGAACACGTCAAATCTTTTTATTCAATACCTGATGATGCAGTTTTTGTGTAGTTTTCTGTGCAAACCCTTTAGAATACAATTTTAAAGGGTAAGATTCAGGAATTTGGAATACTAACTTTGTTTAGGGTTTTACGATATTTTATAGTGAATCTGTAAGTACTGACAGCAGGTGATTGGTTGGTTCACTTCGCTGCTTAGCGAGGTAGACACTGGAATGGTTTTTGGTTTAAATCTTCCACTGGTTTATTAAGACTTCATAAACCAAGGAATAAAAGTAAACAACATGTCTGGCATAAAGGAAACAAACCGCTCTTAAAGGGAACCGGTCACCACTTTTTTGGACTATAAGCTGTGGCCACCACCGGGCTCTTACATACAGCATTTTAACATGCTGTATATAAGAGCCCAGGCCGAGGGTATAACATAAACACTTTATAATATTCACCCAACGGTCGCGCTGTGGGCCTTATGGGCGTCACCGGCGCCTCCTCTTTCGGCAATCTTCGTCCTCTTTCTGAAGCCTGGGTGCATGACGCGGCGACGTCATACACACACTCGCCGGTTCCGCTCAGGACCTGAATGCCGGTGAGTGCGTATAACGTCGGACTCGTCATGCACCGCGGCTAGAGGAGAACAAAGATGGCCAAAAGAGGCGGCACCGGACAACGGAGACGCCCATAAAGTGTTTATGTTATACCCCCAGCCTGGGCTCTTTTAGGCCGTGAACGCACTCTGCATGTTTACCTGTGTTTCTGCAGCGTTTTGAGCTGCAGCGTTTTCATGCCAAAATGCATGCGTTTTGGTTTTCCATGTTAGTCAATGGAAAATGATGATTTCCTGACCGCACTTTGCGTTTTGAAACGCTGCGTTTAATTTGCATATTTTGTGGCAAAAACCATGTGTTCAAAGAAGCAGCATGTCAATTGTTTTTGCCATTTTGGGTGTGTTTTGCTAACATTAAAGTCAATGAGAAGTTGCAAAAAGCAAGCAACATCAAAATTCCAGCGTTTTGCCTGCTTTTTCAGTGCAGAAAACATGCGTTTTGGACTACCAAAACGCATGCTTTTTGGATATCAAAATAATGATTTGCTATGTCCCTTTACACACACACACAAAATCCGACAAATTTATGAAAAATATGCATTTATTGCTATATTTCCAAAAAAATGTATATTACCGCTTTATTTTTATGAATATCTATTTTCATTATTTTTCCCATTAATAGATTTTTTTTACTTTGTTTTTTTTTCTTTTTTTCATTCGTTTTGACTTAAAACTTTCTTAGGCAGTGTCTTGATTTTCAAAACGCATCTGTAAAAACGCAGGAGAAAACGCTTGTAAAAAGCGCTGAAAACGCAGCTAAAGTTCAAAAAAAGGCAACTTTGGTCAAATCAATTAAGCCCAAAAGGTGCGTTTTGAACTGCAAGTAGGTGAATGCAAAGTGCGTTCACAGCCTTATATACAGCATTCTAAGAGCCCAGTAATGGTGACCGCAGCTTATAAGCCGAACAACTGGTGACAGGTTCCCTTTAATAGCCCATGCTACTGCGGGGTTTGCCCACTCAGGAAAAAGGTTCAGCTCCTTCAGTAGGAACATAGTTGTGGAGGTCTGATCCCTTCCCTATGCTGGACCACACCCTAGGCTAGAAATGTGAACAACCAACTCTTTAGTTGTCCACAAACCCGGTCGGAAAAACTGCTTACCTGCTGTGGCACTGTAACTCTGCCTCGGATGGATTTCCAGAGGGATCTACGTCCTCTGTCAGAAGCATCTAGATCCGGAAGCAAGTGCCGGCGTCTGTGGTCACGGCCATATGACGTTGGTACTATGCAACCGGAAATAGGGACACGGTATATGCTCGGGACCCGCAAGATGGTGCAGCCTGAGGACCGGTGTCATAAAAAGAGCACAGGCTGGGGTAACGGACGCTCACTCCCTCCACCAATTATGAAGGACCAGCTGATCCAGAAGCGACAACAACAGCAGCAGCATCGTCGCAGTGGAGGCAGTCACTCAAGTGGCGGTCGGACCAGCCAAAGGTCTAACAATTCCGGCAGGAGTCAACCCTCACTGTTCGGATGTTCATGATGGGTTTACTAACAAACTATAATGGTTAGAGTACCTACTTAATTCCTAAATTTGTAAACCGTTATCAGGCAGGCAGCACTTACAAGGCATTAAGTTCAACATTTCCATTAGTGACCCCATAACGACACAAGGCTGGAAGTGGTGTCATGGGTATTTTGGAACACAAGGATGGTGCTTAATAATTCAAATTACCTTTTGTGTGTAAAAATAAACTTTAGTATGAAATATATGAGCTCTTTCTTAAATATTACATTTAAGTAGATGATTCTATTGAAACATTCCTCTTACTGACTTTCCAGTTTGTGAAATCTATTTTATTAAACATTTTTATGTAATTTTTAATATAAGGAGTCCTGTTTTCAGAATCCTGATCTCTTGGTCAGAGTATAAGTGGTGACAAAGAGTGGCACTCCCTGGAAGACCTGTGCTGCTGCTCATTCATCAGGTGATTGGATTGTGTATGGTGGAGCAAAAATCATGGTTCTCAGCAGAACATCATCCAATGCAAACTGCAGAAGTGCTGCTGATAACATGATTCTGACTGGGACAGATATTAATATACTAGTGATCATTTTTCACCCATCATTCTTCCTCATCCTGTGTAAAGAGGCTGAAAACAAGTACCAAAGTTCTTAAATATTATCGATCACGCTCACTAACCAGTCTGAAAACAGCACATGTAAATAAATGCAACCTAAATGTTAAAGTGATGGTGCAATATGAGAGCATTTAGGGCCCCAATTTTTACATTTACGCGAAGCCTCATATTGTCTAAAACAGGCCTGTTCTTGAAATAATGCTCTGCTAGAGTTAGCATAAAAAAAAGCTCAAAAACATTTTAATGTTTTTAAATAGATAATTTAAGTTTTATGCTTGTTCAAAAAGAAAAACAAAGTACTAACAAAAATCTAATACTGCACGTACATTGTAAAAAAAAAATAGTCCAGTGTTCTACAGAAACATAATATATAAAAAGGCGGGTCAAACAATTAAGAAAGGATTGGGGCCGCACAGTTACAATTGTATCTGTCATTAGAAGATCATTTCAGTCTTTGTAGTTTTCGGTACTTTACTTCAAATCTCACAGCTCTACACTGAAACTATCACTTTATAATCACATCAACTGAAGCTGAGCATTGCTTTAAGGATAGTTATGAATGGAATAAGAAAATAATTATTAGAGGAAAAAGAAGTCAATAGAAGCAGCATACGGAAGAGAATCAGAAATCTCTTGTTCATCCTGGTCCAGACACTGATGATTGAGGGGAGCTGTTAATCCCACTTTCCTTTTTAGTCCATATTTCTGTTATCGTCTTCTTATAGGTTTATACACACAGACAGCCAGGAGGATCATAGCAATAAACAGGACACTTAAGACACTTCCAAGGAGCACTGGAAGAAAAGATATAATTAATCAGCTAATTAGCTACCTTGTATGTTCAGATGTTAATGGGTACAGGTTTTGAAAAACATGGCTGCTGCCTTTCAAAAAAAAAAAAAAGTCAATGTCCCACTGTAAAACGTCACAACCCTGCGGTTTTTCTAGGCCTAGCTTTAGATCCACCATAAGGCAGGGTTGTAGCGAGATGGATGGAGATTATGGCGAAAATGAAGAGACCACTGCACATTTTTATGAAAATCAGCTTCTGTACATGTCTGACTTCCATTCCAGTGACAATTGAATTCCAACCAGACTACAGACCGGCAGAGGGCGAAAGGGGCACTCACCCAAAGCTGGGAAAACACAAAATTTACATAATCAAAAAAATTTTTGTTTTTAACTTGTGTTTTTTCACTCCACTGTAATTATTGCTGTCACCTGTACTCACCTTTAAGGATGTGGGAGGCGTGTCAGTGACATGTGGACCAGTGGAAGCGCTACTCCAAGCGCGAAATAGCAGACATTGTCGTCGCTTCCTGCATCATCCCTCTTTTTCTCGTCCATGTGAAATAAAGGACTGTTTTTCCCTGCTTTGGGTGAGTGCCCCTCTCTTTTCTACGATTTTTTTGATACTGTAGAGAGTGGTTGTCAGCCATTGGTAATATGTGAGGGGTCAAGATCATGAATGAATTGAGCGGTCTGCTTTTTGGCTACTTTAGCATAGAACATTTTATATATTTGCTTTTTCTGACATTTTTTTCAATGAAAACTACATAAAACTACAAATCGTTTTGTGTCACTTGTTCAGATATAAGTTACTTTCTTTGCGATCCTTCCTCTCTTGATATTATGAATACCAATTGCACAAGTGTTGCTTTGTATTGTGAATGAAGTGACAAAGTGATCATAGGAAAAATGAGCCATTGTACTGTCATACAAATTCATAGTCTTCAGAGGCTGGTTTCACACATCCTACTTTTCGCCGATTTGCCGGATTCGGCGCACGCCAGTACAGTGTATACAGTACAATGGCAGCGCGACCAGCGCTGGTCATATGCTGTCATGTGACCGTAGCATGTGACCCGGAAGTTGTGGCGCTGCCATTGTACTGTATCATACTGTACTGGTGTGCGCCGAATCCGGCAAACTGGTGAAAACCCGGATGTGTGAAACGGCCCTAAGTAAACCAGAGTGCTCTGCGTGGTACAGGGGACGTCAACTCAATTTCATCGATGGTGATGTACTAATGAAATGCTTACAAAATGCACATTTACATTTAAGAGACAGAAACTGGTGCAAATCATTTGTCATGATAAGGATTCTAAGATATAGACTTTTTATTGCATTGTTCTTTTAGGTCAGGTTCATATAATGTCTGTGTCATTGTTCATGACTCTCTACAGGGCTTCCATCTATTCTACAGAGGCTTCCGGAAAGGAAATAAAATTTAATTGGTATCAATATGCCTCATTCCTCATTGAAGTCAATAGTTCCATCTAGGGCATGTACAGTCAACGTTTTGAGAATGACACAAGCTGACGTTTTTATGGTTACTGAAGCACATTTATAAGCATTCCATACGTTTTTACACTTTTATTAACAAACACATCAAGTTTATACAAAGACTCAATAACTACAGTAATTGATCCTGATGTTTCAAGATTTATGCAATTCACCATGGAGAGCTTGCTATCCGCTTCTTTCCAAATCCTCACTGGTAGCAATCTATTCTTGCCTAATCAGTGCTTGGAGCTTATACTTCCTGGGGGAGGGGGGAGGGGGGGTTCCGCGCCTTCCTTGAGGATTAACTACAGGTTGTCAATGGGATTTAAATCTAGGTAGCTTCCTAACCATGGACCCAAAATGTTCACTGAGTCACTTAGTTACCACTTTTGCCCCGCTCTACCTTGTGCTGAGAAAAAAAGCAATATTAATTACCTGATTGCTTCTGGATTGTTTAGAGAAATTGTTGTTGGTAAACATTTAGATCCCAGTCTTTATTAACAGCAGTGTTCTTAGTGAAAATTGTGAGTGAGCATATTTCCATGTGCAAAGAGCAACCTCACCCATGCATGAATGGATTCAGGATGCTTTACTGTTGACAACGCTGTCGTTTACCCCTTCACAACATTTGATGTACCCACTTGTCATGGTCGGATAGGGGTTCCCGACCATTTACGTATAGATATGTCATGGCAATCGTCCTTGGCACAGGAGCTGTGCCAGTGCAATCGCCGCTAGGAGCGCTCGGCTTGCATATAAGCCCCTGATCTCACATCTGGGGGGTAATGACTGCACCGGACTGGGGCTGATTAAACCCCTAAATGCTACAGCCAATATCAATGACAACATTTAGAAGACTGTGAGAGGAAGGAAGCTGCCTTACATATTTAATATTGTCAAGTCCAGAACAATCCGACCTATAAAACTGTCATACTACTTAACCCCTTCTTCAGTGAACACCGTAAAAATAAATAATGTGGCAAAAAACCTGCTTTTTTCATAAAACCACAGAACCCAAAGAGGAATAAAATACGATCAAAAAGGCTAATGTAAATTAAAATGGTATTACTAAAAACATCATCTTGTCCTGCAAAACTAAGCTGCCAAACAGCTACTTCAGCAGAAAAATAAGTTATAGCTCCCAGAATACAGCAATATAAAAATTCTTTTTTTTCTTTAAAATAATTTTCATTTAGCAAACCTAGCAAAAAATAAAAAACTATATAAACATGGTATTACTGTAATGATACTGACACGAAGAATAAAGCTGCCCTACCGGTTTTACTACAAGTGTCACAGCACAAAAAAATCCCCTAAAAAAACTATTCCTGAATTGCTGTTTTATGTTCATTCTGCCTACTAAAAATCAGAATAGAAAGCAATCAAAACACATTACGTACCCAAAAATAATATAAAAATGCCAACTGGTCAATTTATTAGTGTGTGATAATAGCCAAACATGAAAAAATATATGTCTATCGCTGTAATCACACTAACCTGATGAATAAAAGTCATCTAATCACTTATACTGCAGATGGAAAGGCGTAAAAAAATAAATAAAAGAAAACTAATTCTTGACCTCCTGTTTATTCTGCCTCAACAAAGATCGCATTAAAGCTCGGCTCACATTTACCATGCTCTCTGTGCTGAGCACTTACACAGGGGTTTACTCTCAAATATGTGATTTAGATGGAACCTCTAGTGGAAGACTCCCTATAATGAGGCAAAGGGAGCGTGCACAAAAGCCCGGTCAGCCACAGGTTTGTACACCTCTGAAAACCTGGACACCACTAAACAGAGTTGGATGTATCAGGGGTTTCATCTGAATCAGGTTTCAGACTTCTAGATGGAATCCCCCTAAGGGTATGTGCGCACGTTGCTTTTTACCTGCTTTTTACCTGCTTTTTTGCTGCTTTTTCTTCTGCGCTGTTTAATGCCAAAATGGATGTGTTCTTCTATTCAAGCAAAGTCTATGGGAATTTGGGTTTCTTGTTCACACTATGTTGTTCAAAATGCTGCCTTTTTGTGGCAGAACTTTGGTCAAAAACTCAGCTTTTCAAAGAAGCAACATGTCAATTGTTTTTGCCATTTGGGTTTTGCACTGCAAAGCTGAGTTTTTGACCAAAGTTCTGCCACAAAAAGGCAGCATTTTGAACAACATAGTGTGAACAAGAAACCCAAATTCCCATAGACTTTGCTTGAATAGAAGAACACATCCATTTTGGCATTAAACAGCGCAGAAGAAAAAGCAGCAAAAAAGCAGGTAAAAAGCAGGTAAAAAGCAACGTGCGGACATACCCTTAGTGCGCAGTGTGGAGATACATGTGAACTGATCCAAAATGTTCTCTATCCCAAAATGCCACCAATAAAGGCTTCAACTCAAGCCACAAAACACAAGTCCCCACTCGGGTCAGTCACCTGTTAACAGAACTATAGGGGGTATCCAATGTTCCATGCTTTGGATCGGTGTATACGACAGCTGGTTCAAGTTTCTGCCATTATCCAGGAACTTCGCACAGCCATTGAAGAAGAGTGGACCAACATTCCACAGACCACAATCAACAACCTGATCAACTCTGTGAAGAAAATGTGTTGCACTGTGTGAGGCAACTGGTGATCACATCAGATACTGACTGGTTTTCAGATCCCTCTGGATGCTCACAATTCTGTAAAAGTGCACATTTTAGAGTGGCCCATTATTGCAGCCAGCCAAAATAATCATGCTGTCTAATCACCATCTTGATATGCCACACCTATAAGGTGGATGGATCATCACAAAAAAGAAGTGCTCACTAAGGCCCCCTTCACACGTCAGTGATTCTGGTACGTATGTGCTTTTTTTATACGTACCAGAATCACTGACATACGCAGACACATTATAATCAATGGGTCTGCTCACACATCAGTGATTTTTCACTGAACGTGTCTCCGTGCAGCGTACACCCGTGGCCGTGATTCTGCACGGAGACAAGTCAGTTTTTTTCTGGCATCACTGATGACCCACGGACCACACTATAGTGTGATCCATGAAACATGTACCAGAAAATCACGGACATATTAAATATTAAATATTTTCAACTTACCTTGCCTGCGATTCACTCTGCAGCCTCCGCTCTCGGCAGCTCCTGCCTGGCTCATGAATATTCATGAGAGCAGGAACTGCCGACCAGGAAGTAGCTGCAGAGAGTTGTGGGTGGACGCTGCAGAGCCGAGGAGTTCAGCACCATGGACAGCAGGAACGAAGGCAGGTGAGTAATGTCCATATGCAATCATGGATTGCACATGGACAACCCACGTGTGCCGTGAATAACGGAACACGGAGGGACATGTGCGTGTTTTACACGTCAGTGAAGAACGTCAGTGTTAATCACTGACGTGTGAAACAGGCCTTACACAAAGTGAGACTATTTTACTAACAATAATTGAGAGAAGAAGGCCTTTTTTTTGTACAAAGAAAAGTCTTGGTTCCTTAAGTTCAGGTCATAAAAAATGGGAGCAAAAAATAAATAAAAATGTTGTGTTTAGATTTCTAATGTGTACAGTTAGGTCCAGAAATATTTGGACAGTGACACAAGTTTTGTTATTTTAGCTGTTTACAAAAATATGTTCAGAAATACAATTATATATATATAATATGGGCTGAAAGTGCACACTCCCAGCTGCAATATGAGAGTTTTCACATCCAAATCGGAGAAAGGGTTTAGGAATCATAGCTCTGTAATGCATAGCCTCCTCTTTTTCAAGGGACCAAAAGTAATTGGACAAGGGACTCTAAGGGCTGCAATTAACTCTGAAGGCGTCTCCCTCCTGAACTTGTAATCAATGAAGTAGTTAAAAGGTCTGGGGTTGATTACAGGTGTGTGGTTTTGCATTTGGAAGCTGTTGCTGTGACCAGACAACATGCGGTCTAAGGAACTCTCAATTGAGGTGAAGCAGAACATCCTGAGGCTGAAAAAAAAGAAAAAATCCATCAGAGAGATAGCAGACATGCTTGGAGTAGCAAAATCAACAGTCGGGTACATTCTGAGAAAAAAGGAATTGACTGGTGAGCTTGGGAACTCAAAAAGGCCTGGGCGTCCACGGATGACAACAGTGGTGGATGATCGCCGCATACTTTCTTTGGTGAAGAAGAACCTGTTCACAACATCAACTGAAGTCCAGAACACTCTCAGTGAAGTAGGTGTATCTGTCTCTAAGTCAACAGTAAAGAGAAGACTCCATGAAAGTAAATACAAAGGGTTCACATCTAGATGCAAACCATTCATCAATTCCAAAAATAGACAAGCCAGAGTTAAATTTGCTGAAAAACACCTCATGAAGCCAGCTCAGTTCTGGAAAAGTATTCTATGGACAGATGAGACCAAGATCAACCTGTACCAGAATGATGGGAAGAAAAAGTTTGGAGAAGAAAGGGAACGGCACATGATCCAAGGCACACCACATCCTCTGTAAAACATGGTGGAGGCAACGTGATGGCATGGGCATGCATGGCTTTCAATGGCACTGGGTCACTTGTGTTTATTGATGACATAACAGCAGACAAGAGTAGCCGGATGAATTCTGAAGTGTACCGGGATATACTTTCAGCCCAGATTCAGCCAAATGCCGCAAAGTTGATCGGACGGCGCTTCATAGTACAGATGGACAATGACCCCAAGCATACAGCCAAAGCTACCCAGGAGTTCATGAGTGCAAAAAAGTGGAATATTCTGCAATGGCCAAGTCAATCACCAGATCTTAACCCAATTGAGCATGCATTTCACTTGCTCAAATCCAGACTTAAGACGGAAAGACCCACAAACAAGCAAGACCTGAAGGCTGCGGCTGTAAAGGCCTGGCAAAGCATTAAGAAGGAGGAAACCCAGCGTTTGGTGATGTCCATGGGTTCCAGACTTAAGGCAGTGATTGCCTCCAAAGGATTCGCAACAAAATATTGAAAATAAAAAATTTGTTTTTGGGTTTGGTTTATTTGTCCAATTACTTTTGACCTCCTAAAATGTGGAGTGTTTGTAAAGAAATGTGTACAATTCCTACAATTTCTATCAGATATTTGTGTTCAAACCTTCAAATTAAACGTTACAATCTGCACTTGAATTCTGTTGTAGAGGTTTCATTTCAAATCCAATGTGGTGGCATGCAGAGCCCAATTCGCGAAAATTGTGTCACTGTCCTTGCGAAAGTATTCGCCCCCCTTGAATTTTTCAACCTTTTCCCACATTTCAGGCTTCAAACATAAAGAAAAAAACAATAAAAAAAATAAATTTTATGGTGGGACAAGTGGGACACAATTGTGAAGGTGAACGAAATTTATTGCTTATTTTAAATTTTTGTTAAAAATTACAATGAATATTGGTGCGTGCAATATTATTCGGCCCCTTTAAGTTAATACATTGTAGCGCCAACTTTTGCTGCGATTACAGCTGCAAGTCTCTTGGGGTATGTCTTTATCAGTTTTGCACATCGAGAGACTGAAATTCTTATTCTTCCTTTGCAAACAGCTCGAGCTGCGTGAGGTTGGATGGACAGCGTTTGTGAACAGCAGTTTTCAGCTCTTTCCACAGATTCTCGATTGTATTCAGGTCTGGACTGTGACTTGGCCATTCTAACACCTGGATATGTTTATTTGTGAACCATTCCATTGTAGATTTTGTTTTATGTTTAGGATCATTGTCTTGTTGGAAGACAAACCTCCGTCCTAGTCTCAGGTCTTTTGCAGACTCCAACAGGTTTTCTTCCAGAATGGTCCTGTATTTGGCTCCATCCATCTTCCCATCAATTTTAACCATCTTCCCTGTCCATGCTGAAGCAAAGCAGGCCTAAACCATGAT
Organism: Anomaloglossus baeobatrachus; assembly: GCF_048569485.1. Classification (NCBI taxonomy): domain Eukaryota; kingdom Metazoa; phylum Chordata; class Amphibia; order Anura; family Aromobatidae; genus Anomaloglossus; species Anomaloglossus baeobatrachus. The sequence goes on from NC_134353.1 coordinate 671,822,942, forward strand.
GATGCAACCACCATGTTTGACAGTGGGGATGGTGTGTTCAGGGTGATGAGCTGTGTTGCTTTTACGCCAAACATATTGTTTGGCATTGTGCCTAAATAGTTTGATTTTGGTTTCATCTGACCAGAGCACCTTCTTCCACATGTTTGGTGTGCCTCCAAGGTGGCTTGTGGCAGACTTTAAATGACACTTATGGATATCTTTGAGAAATGGCTTTCTCCTTGCCACTCTTCAATAAAGGTTAGAATTGTGCAGTGTACGATTGTTGTCCTATGGACAGACTCTCCTACCTCAGCTGAAAATCTTTGCAGTTCATTCAGTGATCATGGACCTCTTGGCTGCATTTCTGATCAGTCTTCTCCTTATTTGATATGAATTTTTTGAGGGACGACCAGGTCTTGGTAGATTTGCAGTGGTATAATACTCCTTCCATTTCATTATGAGTTTTGGAAATCTTTTTGCTTTAAACTTCTCCACAACAGTGTCACGGACCTGCCTATTGTGTTCCTTGGTCTTCATGATGCTATCTGCGCATTAAACAGAACACTGAGACTATCACAGAGCAGGTGCATTTATACGGAGACTAGATTACACACAGGTGGCTGATATATTTAACATCAGTCATTTAGGACAACATTGGATCATTCAGAGATCCTCAATGAACTTCTGGAATGAGTTTGCTGCACTGAAAGTAGAGGGGCCGGATAATATTGCACACCCCAATTTTCAGTTCTTTATTTTTTACAAAACATTTAAATAAGCAATAAATATCGATCACCTTTACAATTGTGTCCACTTGTTGATTCTTCACCATAAAATTATTTTTTATCATTATGTTCGAAGCCTGAAATGTGGGAAAAGGTTGAAAAATTCAAGGGGCACAATAATTTCACAAGGCACTGTGTGTGTGTGTGTGTGTGTGTGTGTGTGTGTGTGTGTGTGTGTGTATGTATGTATATATACACACACTGTATATACACATGTATACACACACACACACACATATCTCTAATGCAAGAAGGGAACATCGTGGAATTATGGAACTCACAGGATGGATAGACATGTTAATGATATGCAGATGATGAAAAATTGATTGGTAATCGAGTGGGAAATCATGTTTGCAACACTATGAGGGATCTTGAAGGCACCTCATGAGCTGTTTTTCATCACAACACCAGGCACCATGTTGTTTGTATCACTGTGAGCAGCCCGCATGGCCTAAGCCTGCTACCTTTGCCTGCAGCGTCTCCAGACTTATCTCCCATCAAGCACATCAAGGACATCATTATCAGTTTCAAAGGAAGCTGCCAGAAGCTGATTTTGATGATTTCCATGTATTCAGAGGAGCAGACTATTCCTCAGACATCCATTAATAACCTCACTGACAGCAGTCAAGATGTGTAAGTGCATGTATTTCCAACGCATGTCATTCATACTCAATACTGAATCATTTGAGATGTTTTGATATATTTTTTTTATCATTTCTTTGCTATTAACATTACTTGTGATCCTATGATTTCCATAACATTTCCTCCTTGGTGTTGCAACGCCAGTGTGGAGGCATGTATATACACAGTATCACCCATACTTAAAGGGAACCGGTCAATATGCACCCATAACAACAAGCAGTTCTGGGTGCATATTGCTAATATCTGCCTAACAGTCCCTGTATCTGGTAGCATAAATAAAGAGATCTTTAGAAAAAGTATTTCTAAAGATCCTTTATGATATGCTAATGAGGCTGGCGACTAGTCCCAAGGGCGTTAGTTCCTCCGCTCATTCCACCCTCTCAGCATGGCAGCACATCTGCAGGTTAGCCTACAGCTAAGGTCCGTTTCACACATTCGGCATTTCGCCGGATTCGGCGCACTCCAGTACAGTGTAATACAGTACAATGGCATCGCGGCACCCTCTGGCCACATGCTGTCATGTGACTGGAGCCTGCCGCGATGCCATTATACAGTATTTACACTGTACTGGATGGAGTGTGCCGAATCCGGCGAAATGCTTAATGTGTGAAACGGGCCTAACATGCTAAGAGGGCGGAATGAGCGGAGGAACTAACACCCTTGGGACTAGTCCCTGCGCTCATTAGCATATCATAAAGGATATTTAGAAATACTTTTTCTAAAGATCTCTTTATCTATGCTACTAGATTCGGGGACAGTTAGGCAGGGATTAGTAATGTGCTCCCAGGACTGCTTGTGATTTTGGGTTCATATTGCACCTTACAGGTTCCCTTTAAGAAAGTGTTAGGCTGTTGTAGATGGCACTGTGGTTGGCAGAGTGGGCCATGGCCCATGTGCCACATTCACTGCCCCAGTTTCTGAATCGTTGCCCCTATAGAAACACATCAGAGCCAATAATGAAGTGATCATGGCTGCAGACATGAGAGAAAATCCATTCCCTGCTCCACTGATCTGATGATGACGAGCCTACACACTGCTGCCTATCCTTCCTCTCCAGCCCCCGTACAGCCCGCTGTATGCCCGCACATGGGGTGGATGCACAGAGCTCTGCCCTCCATGACTCACCCAGGTTCTGTTTGAGCAGCACATGATACGGACGGCTGTGCTCCGGCGTGCTGTCAGTCTGGGCATGGCCGCAGGATGTGCACAGGGACAGGAGGAGCAGCAGCGGCGCCAGCCTGCACACAGCCTCCATCCTCCTCAGCACCCGGCCGGTCTCCATCTCTTCCATCACCCTGCAGCAGGAGGGCGGGGCCGGGATCCCGGAGGAGGAGCTCTGCTGACCTGACTGGGCGGAGCTGAGGGATGACTGGACCGAGCGCTCAGGAGATTACCTCAGAGAGTGACGAGCTCTGCGAGGTGGAGGGAGCATGGCGGCTCCCGGGGGCGTCCGGGGTACGGTATATGGGCTGCACAGCTGTATAGTGTGCAATATGGGATACAGTATAGTATATGATATATGGGGTACAGTATAGTATATGATATATGGTGTACAGTATAGTATATGATATATGGGGTACAATGTAGTATATGATATATGGGGTACAATGTAGTATATGGTAATATATAGAAGAGAGTGTGATGTACAATATTGTGAACAATATAGGATATATGATCTATGGCATATAGTATAATATACGATATATAGGATATAGTATGGTGTACAATATGGCATATACCGTAGTATAGTGTGCACAATAGGGGATATACTATAGTTTACTACAGGGGATATAGTATATGTTATATGGGATATAGTATAGTGTGCGCAATATGGGATATACTATAGTTTACTACAGGGGATATAGTATATGTTATATGGGATATAGTATAGTGTGCGCAATAGGGGATAAACTATAGTTTACTACAGGGGATATAGTATAGTGTACATTATGGGATATAGTATATGTTATATGGGATATACAGGGTGGGTCATTTATATGGAGAAAGGAAATCCAGCGCAGACCTGGTCCATGTTTATTGTTAATCCATTAAAAAGGGAAAATCTGGTATATAGCAGTAGACATCACAGAAATTATTCATACAGCAGTAGCATTAACATGTTTCAGACGTATAGTCTTACTTATTAAGTAGCCCCGGGGTCTCCCTGTGGTCCAGTGGGTCCACTTCAGTTCGCCACAGTACCATTTCTCGGTGGTCAGCGTTACAATCTTGTCCCGCAAAAAAACAAGCTGCCATACAGCTCTTTCAGCAAAAAAATGAAAAACCTATAGCTTTCAAAATACAGCAATGCAAAACCAATTTATTTTTTCTATAAACTAGTTTTTATGATGTAAAAGCAGAAAAACATTTAAAAAAAAAAAGCTATATGTGTGGTATTGCTGTATTAATACTGATCTGAAAAATAAAACTGTCATCACTTTTATGGTGAACAACGTAAAAGCACAAAAACAATGCCTTAATTGCTGTTTCTTTTTGATTCTGCCTCACAAAAAGCAAAATAGAGAGTGATCAAAAAATATGTGGCCCAAATTAAAAACTCCAAACTCATCCTGCAGTAAACAAACCCTCACATGACTCTTTCAGCAGAAAAATAAAAAAATCTATAACCTTCAAAATTTATTTAGTTCAAAAACATTTTTTAGGGTGATAGTAGACAAACCTATAAAAAAAATTATAGCAAACTGGTATCACTGTAATCTTAGGCTGCTTTCACACATCCGGTTTCTGCAATCAGGCACAATCCGGTTTGTGCCTGATGCAACGGATACAGCAACAAATGTGCAAAAACCGGACCAACCTGATGCGGCTTTTTTCGGATCCGGAAACCAGATCCGGAAAAAGCCGCATCAGGTTGGTCCGGTTTTTGTATCCGTTCGGTCCGTTTTTTGACGGATCCATTTCTTGAAATAGATGAAAAAAAAAAACAAAACCACAAAACAAACAAAACGTTGATTGGCCAATGAAAAACTATATATACAGTGCTTTCACAGCACAAGACCGCTTGAAGACAAAGGCTACTTTCACACATCCGGTTTGAGCCCTGCGGCTCAATCCGGCTGTGAAAACTATGCAACGGATGCGGCGAAAACACCGCATCCTTTGCATAAGTTTTTACATGCGGCCGGTCCGTTTTTTTCCGGTTGCGGCATGCTACTGAGCATGCGCAGTGGAAAAAACCGCATGCGACGACCGGATGCGTTTTTTTCCGCATCGCGCCGCATCCGGCCTCCATAGGGATGCATTGAAAAATGCACCGCAGCAGCCGGATGCGGCGCGATGCGGTGTTTTTTGCCGGAGCAAAAAACGTTGCAGGGAACGTTCGATCCGACCGCCGCATCGGCTAAATCTGCCGCATGCGGCAAAAACCGGACCGAACGCAAGCCCCTGCGGCACAATACGGCACTAATGTAAGTCTATGCAAAAAAAAACGCAATCGGCGTTACAAAAGCCGGTTGCGGTTTTTCTGCAGAACGCCGTATTGTGCCGCAGAGCAAAAATCCGGATGTGTGAAAGCAGCCTTCGAGGGAGACATGGATGCTATAATAGCAAATATATTGAAGATTTCCGTGGACTTCAATTTTGAGGCTAATCGGTTAGCGATAATTGTGCGGGAGAAAGAGCGACAGCGCATCATGCGTCAGCGACGGCGGCGCTTTTGGATACACCCATTGACAGCGCACAGAATGTCCTGTGGGGTTTATTCTACTCTATATTTAGAGTTAAGAAGACACCCCGAAAGGTTTGCCAGCTACGTACAGATGACCCCGGATTCCTTCGACGTTCTGGTTGGCTACGTGGAAGAACAAATCCGGAAGTCTGACACTTACTGCCGGTTCTCCATTTCACCAGCGGAGCGTTTGCTGGTGACTCTTAGGTAAGGCATTTTTACTGTATCTTCCTCTGTTAGGAGACTTTTACCCCTTCAGCCCCCGGGCATTTTGCGTTTTTCCATTTTGTTTTTTTACCTCTTTGTTCAGAGAGCTGTAACTTTTTTTTTTCCGTCAATCTTGCCATATGAGGGCTTGTTTTTTGCGGGACGAGTTGTACTTTTAAATGAGACCATAATTTTTAACATCTAGTGTACTGGAAAGTGGCAAAAAAATTTCAAGTGTGGAAAAATTTCAAACACTGTTATCGCACAATAGTTTTTTGGATATTTTATTCACCGTGTACACTATATGGTAAAAATTATGTGTCATTGTGATGCCTGAGGTCATTGAGAGTTTGTAGACACCAAATATGATTTAGTTTTACTTGCATTTAAGGGGTTAACAAAAAGTCACAAGCTTGTCCAAAAAAAGGGCCACAATTTTTGCGCCATTTTTATAAACCCGTAGCGCTCTAATTTTTCTGGATCTATGACTCAGTGACGGCTTATTTTTTGCGTCTCGAGCTGACTGTTTTGTTGAGGATAAAGAATTGAGTATCCAAAAATACTTAATTCAGCCATTTCATAGACTCAGTTATATAGTTCAGTAGATGTGAACTAACACACATATTTGTGAATGCTTTTGTTTGTTACTAATATGTATATATGTATATTGCATATTCAGTGTATTTTCCTTAGACTCAGTATATACTAGGATATATATATATATATGTATAGCTTGAAGATGGCCACCATTTCCTGTTCTACACCCAAGACAGATGCACAAAGAAATTCCTGGAACCTGGACTGTCCAATCCACGGAGAATATGCAGATCTCTCTACGTCATGAAGCCCTGACCTACGATACTTGATTGGACTAAAACTTTTGTTTACACCCCCTTACTGTTTGGTCTAGAGTTTCTTTCAAACAATAAAAAGCACACTTGGTTAAGAGCCAGTCATGGAGATAGATATAACTGACTTGCTGTGCAGTTATTTATTCTCGTGTGCACACATGACATTTTTAATTAGAAGCAGCAGCCGGATATCGAGAGATCCTTTGAGTCTCATCATCATCGTCATTCTGAACTTGACAGTTGGCGCACCAAGTGTGGGGCCACCGAAAAGAGTGAGTCAGAGCTTCCACTTTCCGGACGTCTGGGGCTACTCCACAAGTATCCAGGTGTTGCTCGATATCGAGGACTTGATCACCCTCCGTTTCACGGTAAGAACATCATATACATTGTGTGTGCTGTTTTACCTGTGGATCGAGAGACACCTGGCGAAAGTGGGTGGTCACTAGTCCGGAGAATGGTAGTGCACCGGAGACCTAACGGTGTGACTGTCACTCGCCGGTGAGCTAGAAAGACCCAGCTTCCAAAGGGGCTAGGTGTAGGTTTTAAAGTATCCGGCTGTCTGTATTTCTCGCTGTAAGTAAGGTAGAAATGGGGGGCTTTTGAGTAAGCTGTTGATTTGTATATAAGTGTATGGTTAATCAAGCTTGTGATTTCTCTGTTTGATTCTCGGAGAGTTAATTGCCTGTAGTTTTTTCTTCTTCGATGTGAACAAAGGAAGAAGGGGGGTAGTCACGGACTGAGAGCGGGAGTTGTATTACGCGCTGTGTCTGTAGTCTCTTAGACAAAGAAAGCAGGGGGGGAGCAGAAGCCCACAGAAGCAGCTACATTCTTACATTCTTACACTCAGAGGAAGCAAAAAGGTGGGGGCCATATGTCCACCAGCTGCTTGAGGCAGAGCGGAGATCAAATTGCATAGCTATGTCCCTGCTGTATTTTAGCTAAGAAGCAAGGGGGGTGGAGGGTGAAGAGGCAGACGCCGGGGGTTAAAACAGCGCAGCTCTTTGCAGTGAAGAGAAAGGAGGGGTCAGTTGGGTAATATACAGGAAATGGCTGCAGCCTTTGACAAGTGTTATTTTGGTTTGGATTAGAGAGAAATTAACGGGTTCATGCATTTTTCAGTTTTTTTTAAATTGTTTGTTTTTTGAACAGAAGTATGAGAACTAGCGATTCCCCTGTGTTGCGGATAACACAGCCACTGTTTGTTGGATATTGGACATTGAATATTAAATGTTAGATATTAAATATTGAATGTTGAATGTTGGATAAATAATAAACGAGGCGGGAAGGGTTCTGTTAACTTAAAGTGGATTTAGCGTATTCCCCTGCATTTTAAATGTGAGCCACTGTTATGAGGGGGTAGGTCTTCATAACGAGGCGGGAAAGGAACTCACTTTAGTTGAGGTAAGGGTGCTGGAGTTAGCGGATTCTCCTGCGTATTAGACGCGTGTCACTGTCAGCGTGTTACAAACGCGGACGAGGCGAGAAAGGACTCCGTTGGAACGGCCGATCCAATTAAGCACTGTATACTCTGTTCAAAAGACAAATATGTTGTTTTTAGTAGGAGCTCAGAACGCTGTCGCCCTTGTTACAAAAAAAAACGGAAAAAATATAAAAGATTGCAAAAAGTTGTGTAATATCGTTGGACTACCACTAGATGGCAGGCTGCAACCCATGTACTGAAGTTCAGATTAATCTCCAGTGAGAGTATCCTGGAGAACAAGACCTCATTCACTGTCTGTTGCTGTTTGTAGAATCACTAAATGTTTTTCTCTAGCGGTGCCTCATTGTTCTCCTTTAGAAGTCATTATATCTGGTGCTAATCAAATCTCTCCTTTCTATGCTGAAATGCAAATTTACAGGCACTAAAAGTATCCCTGGTTTACTACGTAGTTCCAGCCACTCCCAGTACACCCAGGGAGTCACAACATAGATGCTACACCCGGAAGTCAGGTGCCTGGAACTTCCTGTGGCAGCCGTCTTGCTACAACCCACTGATGGCAGTACACCTCATAAGCCACACCCCTCGCAATGGCTCTTTGTCTAAGGCTCTCCACCCATCCCCGGTGGGAGGTGTTCTGTGGTATAAATGACTAACACATTTGAATAAGTATGAATTGTATATTTGTTTACTCAGCTATCCCATAAATGCAAGTCAAAGATAAGTAAGTGAAACTTTTACAAAATTGATGAGTGGAAAGATATCTGTTTACATAAAATCAATTGGTATTTTAGAAGTCCTGCAGCATTATATCATAAAATAAAATAGAGGAAGGTAAATATATATATATCTTTGTACTGTGTTAGTTAATTTAAAACAAAAATTGTAAACGACTTACCCCTACTGATGTCAAAATGTATCAAATCCATTTGTAAAAAGTAATTAGGAAAAATGTATAATGCATCCAATGTAGATATGGGAAATGGATGTGTTCACTGCTACGTCTTTGTTATAACAAAGGATGAGGTTTTTTTCTTCTTCCTCTCTCACTTTTAAGAGATAAGGATGGAATGTGTCTTTCCCCAATAGTGATGTAAGTTTGGTTTAACCCTTAGAGTTCAGGATTTCACATTTTTAGTTTGCTGTTTATACCTGAATAGGGAATATTAAATTTTATGGGATGTGCGATATAATTTGTGTTGTTTTGTTTTTAATGGCGATTTGAACAATATATTTTTATTTTGTGACTATCACCTTTTCTGTTTTTACGATTATTTCTAAACAATTTATATATTTTTGCAGGTTAGTCGCCCAGTCACAGCTGTCATTTAATCATGTCTCAGTTGTTTCTACTATGAAAGGTTTTTCTTTTCTTTATGGATACAATGTTGTTTATTGTAAGGTTTTTAAAATTTCCCAGTAATGTATATTGTTGTGAGATATACGTTATTTTCAGTGTTTGTTTATTTTAGGTTTTAGTATGTGGCTAATTTATTACCTGCTGTTTTATTTTTTCTTTTAGGGAATACCAGTATACAAATGCTGAATTTTGCCATATTGGTAAATAAACAATTAAACAAGGGGGGAATAAGGTATTAATTATATTCTCCAGTTTTTTGGAGGGCGCAGTAGGCATATTAGATAGGTTTTGAAGCTGACCTTTTTCCCACAGGCTATGTTTATTAGATTACTATGAGGTATATCTGTTAACTGAAATAGGAAAGTCTTGTCTTATATGTTTATTTGTTTATTTATTTGTTTGTTTATTTATTAAGTATTCTCAGTCATGTGAGGTATAGATGACCACTAACTGTATTATGATCAGAGATAAAGTTATAAGAATGATCTAATGTATATTTTTTAGTTTTTGTTTTTATAGATGAAACCAGATGGTGGTCGATTCTGCACTGGATATGCTGCTGTTTACACCACATGAGGTAGTCTAAATTCGACCACTCCCTCCAATTCTATTGATACAGGAGACAGTGATGCATTAATGCCTCTCTTGATGGGTAGAACAGGAGTGGGTAAGAGTCTTTAGAGGTGTATGTAGGTTGTAGATTTTTTCCTGTTGTCAAATGAATTAGGTATGCCGAAAAGAAAGTCTAGATCTGAGCTGATGGATTCGGATGGAGATCCTCGCACAGGTGCAGCTGACCAAGAAGCAGTGAACGGGCCTAGAGTTGAGTCTTTCACCAATACCGACCATGCCTTGGTGACATTGGTCACGTCAGTGACTTCTGTCACTCCTTGTGTTCTTAAATCCCTACAGGAACAAGCAAAACAACAAGGAATGGAGTGTGACATGCAGGGAGCCAGCTGACTGAGGAAGGTCTGTGGATAAAGGGTGGTAAGCTTTCTCTGCCATGAGAGCTCTTCTTAATGATGGCCCAGGTAACATCTGTGAAAGACAATTGTCAGTGTGTGCTTTGGTGACACCGGGTTCAGTACCCAGGTGGGCAGATTCACCCAGTCTTGTGAGACAAGTGCTTAAGAACAAAGTGAGAAAAAACTGTAAAGAGTCCGTAGAAACACCCTGCACCTACTCTACCCATTCTTAGAGACTGCAAACTGATTATAGATGTATATCATGAGCACGTTGTATGCAAGTCTGTGCGTGTTGTGTAAATTTCTCTCAAGGGCTGGTCAGAGGTATTCCAGTGCAGAAAACGACATTATTGTTGAGAAGCACATGAAGGTGGTATGTAAAGAAAATGTGTTTACAAAAAGTGTATATTTTATAGAAAAGTGGAAACTAGTAAATCGTGTATAAAATGTATATGTTTTGTTTTCTTTTTGCAATAAGCAGGTCTTTATGCAAGATGTTTTTTGGTTTAGCATAGATATGTATATTTTTATATAATTGACTGAATAGTGTGATAAACAGGTGTATTCTCCAATTCCAGATTTTAAATCAGAGCTATTAGCATATGGTCTCCAGTCAGGAGACTGATTGATCCTAAAGGACAAGCGAGAAAGAGCCATGAGTCAACACTAGAGGAGCTGATCCAACCACAGAAAAATCTATGGATCCACACCTCGCATTGTAGAAGGGTTGATCAACCAGAGTTGCACTGAGCGTTCTGCTCATACTTATCCTTTTCAGAAAACCCTGTACAGTCTTAGACCAGCATTGCCAGAACAGTTAGAAGAGAGGACTTAGAGAACCTTGAGACATGGGAAAGTCCAACTACAAAGGGTGAGGACTCGCCTAGGAGTCCTTGGTCTCAAACCGGTGAAGAAAACCCCTTTCCCCTTTCCGCCCATGCCTCAATGTTCAGTTAGGCAGGTTTTTCGATAAGTCTTTCTACCTCTCTTCCTAAGGGAACACAGTACCCTTAGAATTTAGAAATGGCAGAAGTAAGTCTTTAGGGGGGACTGTTGAGGATAAAGAATTGAGTATCCAAAAATACTTAATTCAGCCATTTCATAGACTCAGTTATATAGTTCAGTAGATGTGAACTAACACACATATTTGTGAATGCTTTTGTTTGTTACTAATATGTATATATGTATATTGCATATTCAGTGTATTTTCCTTAGACTCAGTATATACTAGGATATATATATATAATATATATATATATATATATATATGTATAGCTTGAAGATGGCCACCATTTCCTGTTCTACACCCAAGACAGATGCACAAAGAAATTCCTGGAACCTGGACTGTCCAATCCACGGAGAATATGCAGATCTCTCTACGTCATGAAGCCCTGACCTACGATACTTGATTGGACTAAAACTTTTGTTTACACCCCCTTACTGTTTGGTCTAGAGTTTCTTTCAAACAATAAAAAACACACTTGGTTAAGAGCCAGTCATGGAGATAGATATAACTGACTTGCTGTGCAGTTATTTATTCTCGTGTGCACACATGACATTTTTAATTAGAAGCAGCAGCCGGATATCGAGAGATCCTTTGAGTCTCATCATCATCGTCATTCTGAACTTGACAGTTTTAACTGGAACATTTTGTCGCAGATGCTCCATTTTGATCGCTGGTTATTGTATTTTGCGCACTTTGCAACGATCAAAAAACTGATTTTTTTTGTTTTTATTTATTTTTGGCCGTTACGCAGTTTACTAATCAGATAATTGATTTTATATGTTGATAGGGCATTTCTGAACGAGGCTATACCAAATAGCTGTATGTTTTTATATTTTTTTAACCTTTAAATTTTTCTGCCATATGTCAAGATCTCAGATACAGAGTTCAGAAATGCAGATATTGTGGTTAAATTTCAATGCCGGCTGTATTCCAGCATTGAGAGGACGTGACTCATGTTAGCTACAGGCGTCATCACATGACCCTGTGCTACCATGGCAACGTGATCATGTCACGTGACTTCCAAGGGGGTCGGGGTAATTCACTGTAATGGCGGAGCGCATATACATCTCTGCCAGATTTGGGCAGCGAGATGTAAAGGGTTCATAGTCGCTGGTGGAAGCGATTCCACTCACGATTAGCAGGCACAGATGCCAGCTGTTGAAAACAGCTGATATGTGCGCGGATGGCCACGACCTGCCCATGGCAGGGGGCGGGGCCTAACCTCACACGATCCATGACGTAGCCAGTACATCATGGTTCGTTAAGGGGTTAAACTATTTTTTTTATTAATTGTCTTTCTTTTGACAGATTCTTTGCAACAGGAGAATCACTATCTTCTCTCCACTTCCAATTCCGCCTTGGGGTCTCCACAATATCCGGAATTGTCCGCCATACCTGCAGAGCATTGTGGGACTGTTTGCAGGAAGAGTTTATTCCACAACCCACAAGGGACACTTGGCTGCAAATTGCAGATGGCTTCCTACAAGTCTGTCAGTTTCCAAATTGCTTGGGTGCGGTGGACGGGAAGCACATCAGGATTGTGAAACCAGCGTCATCTGGATCGGAGTTTTACAATTTTAAAAAGTACTTCTCCATTGTACTTATGGCCATCACAGATGCACATTACAAATTTGTAGTGGTGGACATTAGTGCCTATGGCCGCTCCAATGATTCCCAAGTGTTCAAGATGTCAGCAATGGGGCGTCAGTTGTATGGTAACACCCTTGACTTTCCACCAGAAAGACCGCTTCCGGACACCACTGGGCCACCAATGCCATATGTGTTCGTTGGTGACGAAGCTTTCCAACTTTCAGAACACCTTCTAAAGCCCTACTCGAGCAGTGGATTGACCCAAACCAAAAAAGTATTCAACTATCGATTATCCAGAGCGCGTTGAATGGTTGAGTGCTCTTTTGGTATTCTAACTGCTAAGTGGCGCGTTTTATTGACCGCCATTAACCTGAAGACTGAAACTGTGGATGAGGTGATTAACCCCTTCACCCCCGGCCACTAAAACACCCTAATGACCGGGCCATTTTTTGCAATTCTGACCAGTGTCACTTTGACAGGTTATAACTCTGGAACGCTTCAACGGATCCTGGCGATTCTGAGATTGTTTTTTCGTGACATATTGTACTTCATGTCAGTGGTAAATTTAGGCCGATATTTTTTGCTTTTATTTGTGAAAATTTAGGAAATTTTGCGAAAATTTAGAAAATTTCGCAATTTTCAAACTTTGAAAATTTATGCCCATAAATCTGAGAGATATGTCACACAAAATAGTTACTAAATAACATTTCCCACTTGTCTACTTTACATCAGCGCAATTTTCGAAACAAATTTTTTTTTCGTTAGGAAGTTAGAAGGGGTCAAAGGTCATCAGCAATTTCTCATTTTTCCAACAAAATATACAAAATAATTTTTTTTAGGGACCACATCACATTTGAAGTGACTTTGAGAGACCTAGGTGACAGAAAATACCCAAAAGTGACCCCATTCTAAAAACTGCACCCCTCACACTGCTCAAAACCACATCCAATAAGTTTATTAACCCTTTAGGTGCTTCACAGGAACCAAAGCAATGTGGAAGGAAAAAATGAAAATTTTACTTTTTAACACAAAAATGTTACTTTAGCCATAAAATTTTCATTTTTACAAGGTAGAAAAGAGATAGTGCACAATACAATTTATTGTGCATGTTCTCCTGAGTACGCTGATACCCCATATGTGGTAAAAATCAATTGTTTGGGCGCACGGCAGAGCTCGGAAGGGAAGGAGCGCCATTTGAATTTTTGAACGCAAAATTAGCTGCACTCATTAGCGGACGCCATGTCGGGTTTGAAGACCCCCTGAGGTGCCTAAACAATGGAGCTCCCCCACAAGTGTCCCCATTTTGGAAACTAGAGCCCTCAAATAATTTTTCTAGATGTTTGGTGAGCACTTTGAACACCTGGGGGCTTCACAGAAGTTTATAGCGTTGAGCCGTGAAAAGAAAAAATTGTTTTTTTACCACAAAACGGTTGCTTCAACTAGGTAGCTTTTTTTTTCACAAGGCTATCAGGAAAAAATGCACCATAAAATGTATTGTGCATTTTCTCCTGAGTACGACGATACCTCATATGTGGTGGAAAGTAATTGTTTGGGCGCATGGCGGGGCTCAGAAGAGAAGGAGCGCCATTTGACAGCAAAATTGGTTGGAATCATTAGCGGACGCCATGTCACGTTTGGAGACCCCCTATGGTGCCTAAACAGTGGAGCTCCCCCACAAGTGACCCCATTTTGGAAACTAGAGCCCTCAAATAATTTTTCTAGATGTTTGGTGAGCACTTTGAACACCTGGGGGCTTCACAGAAGTTTATAGCGTTGAGCCGTGAAAAGAAAAAATTGTTTTTTTACCACAAAACGGTTGCTTCAACTAGGTAGCTTTTTTTTTCACAAGGCTATCAGGAAAAAATGCACCATAAAATGTATTGTGCATTTTCTCCTGAGTACGACGATACCTCATATGTGGTGGAAAGTAATTGTTTGGGCGCATGGCGGGGCTCAGAAGAGAAGGAGCGCCATTTGACAGCAAAATTGGTTGGAATCATTAGCGGACGCCATGTCACGTTTGGAGACCCCCTATGGTGCCTAAACAGTGGAGCTCCCCCACAAGTGACCCCATTTTGGAAACTAGAGCCCTCAAATAATTTTTCTAGATGTTTGGTGAGCACTTTGAACACCTGGGGGCTTCACAGAAGTTTATAGCGTTGAGCCGTGAAAAGAAAAAATTGTTTTTTTACCACAAAACGGTTGCTTCAACTAGATAGCTTTTTTTTCACAAGGCTATCAGGAAAAAATGCACCATAAAACGTATTGTGCAATATTTCCTGAGTACGTAGATACCTCACATGTGGTGGAAAGTAATTGTTTGGGCGCATGGCGGGGCTCAGAAGAGAAGGAGCGCCATTTGACTTTTCAAACGCACAGACACAGTGCACTGATCGGCCGCTGCAGGACGCACGGTCGGATGCGATACAAAAAGCGTCGGGGATACGTAAAAAAAAAAGTCCCGCCAAAAATTGAGCAGGGATGCCGATCCGTTATGTGCATCCCTGATTAGCGCTCGGCGGGACGCACGGACGGATGGGATACAAAAAGCGTCGGGGATACGGAAAAAAAAGTCACGCCTAAAATTGAGCAGGGATGCAGATACGTTATCTGCATCCCTGATAAGCGCTTGGCGGGACGCACGGACAGATGCCATACAAAAAGCGTCGGGGATACGGAAAAAAAAGTCCCGACAAAAATTGAGCAGGGATGCAGATAAGTTATCTGCATCCCTGATCAGCGCTTGGCGGGACGCACGGACGGATGCCATACAAAAAGCGTCGGGGATACGGAAAAAAAAAAGTTACGCCAAAAATTGAGCAGGGATGCAGATCCGTTATCTGCATCCCTGATCAGCGCTCAGCGGGACGCACGGACGGATGAAGTGTAAAAATGGACAGGGGATACAGAAAAAAAAAGTTATACTCACAGTACCCAGAGGATCACTGACCAGAAGTGCTGCAGAGGAACAGATGGCAGAGAGATGGACAGCTTTACAGGAGCAGCAGGCAGGTCAGCAGAATGCCCAGGAAGGACCCAGCGATGGAGGCAGATGTGATCGGGCCGGTGAAGACAGGTAAGAGGACGTCGGGGGAGAGCAGAGGGGGGGAGAGCAGAGGGGGAGAGGGGGTGGTTGAGAGCAGGGGGGGGAGAGCAGAGGGGGAGGGGGGAGAGCAGAGGGGGAGACCGGAGAGGGCGCTGCAGAAGCAGAATAGAGATAATGGGGGAGGCAGTCAGATCGCGGGGGGAGCAGATCGGGATGTCGGGGGGGTTAAGGGGGGGGAGCAGATCGGGATTTCGGGGGGGCAGATCGCAGGGGGGCACGGGCAGGGGCTAACACGGGAGCGCGCAGGGGCACCACGGGAGCGCGCATGGGCTGCAAGGTGAGCACAGTACTCACGTGCAGCAGGAGCGGTGACCTCAGCTACGGCGGCAGCAGCAGCGGTGGCGTGGTACCACAAGTACCAGCCACTGCACGCTGCATACATGTTGGGGGAGGGCTCGCAGGCCAGCACAGGCCTGGGGAGGGCGGCCACCGGCAGATCAGACCGCCCCACTGCACACTGATTGGAGCGATTGCGCGTCATAGCACGATCGCTCCAATCAGTGCTGCAGGGGCTGGGGGCGACATGTTTGAGGTCCACCTATGATATGCTGCAGCAGCTGCGGCATCTCATAGCTGGATCTCACAGTATCGCACTATTTCCGGCATTATTTTTGCCGAAATTAGTGCGAACGATGTGGTTGGCGGTTCAGATTTGAACAGCCAATCACATCGATCGTCGATAGGGGGTGGCGATGCCGCCCCCCCTGGGGTCAAGCAAACATCCCCTGCTGTAAGAAACAGCAGGGGACATCATTTGAAAGCCATTGCTATGGCCACGGCAATCAAATGAAGTTTAGGCAGTAAAATTACGTCCCTGGTCGTTAAGTCACGTTAAAATAGGACGTAATTTTACTGCCCGCGGTCGTGAAGGGGTTAAAGCATGTGTCGTCCTCCACAATTTTGTCATATCTAAAGAAAGTATAAATGTTGATGAGAATTCTGAGCAAAGTACTTTGCGTGATTATACTAATGTTAGAAGAAGTGTGGCTGTTTGTCGATTAAGGGACAAGTTTGCCGATTACTTCATGTCACCTGAAGGAAGACTGGAATGGCAGGATGGCATGATTTAATCTTTGTAGGTAAACCACACTTCTTAGGGAACCATCTCACAAAACGACGTAGCAGCGATTCCGACCACGATATGACCTGGTCAAGATCACTGGTGCGTCACTACATGGTTGCAGGTAAGCTGTCAATCAGGCACATCTCACCAGCAACTCCTGGAAGCGATGCTGCGCTTGGTAACCAAGAGAAATATCAGGTAACTAAGCAAAATGCTGTGCTTTGTTAACCAATGTTTACCATGGTTACCAGCGTACACCGATTAGCACTGGCTCCCTGCACTCGTAGCCAGGGTACACATCGGGTTAGTAAGCAAAGCATAGTTACCCTGTGTGTACTCTGGCTACGTCTGCAGGGCACAGGCAATGGCAGCCTGAGAGCGGCGTACGCTCATAACCAAGGTAAATATCGGGTTTCTTAGTTACCCGATGTGTACCTTGTTTACGTGTGCATGAAGCAGGCCAGCCCAGCTTCTGGCAGCTGCGGATGGTCGTAACCAAGGTAAATAGCGGGTAACCAAGCAAAGTACTTTGCTTAGTTACCCGATATGTACCTTGGTTACC
Source organism: Anomaloglossus baeobatrachus (assembly GCF_048569485.1). Classification (NCBI taxonomy): domain Eukaryota; kingdom Metazoa; phylum Chordata; class Amphibia; order Anura; family Aromobatidae; genus Anomaloglossus; species Anomaloglossus baeobatrachus. Next base: position 671,840,187 of record NC_134353.1, read on the forward strand.
AGCGTCCGCAGCTTCCAGACGCTGGGTCCCTGATCCCTGCACATTAAGATCGTTGCTCTCTCGCTGTCAAACACAGCGATGTGTGCTTCACAGCAGAAGAGCATCGAGCAAAAAAGAACCAGAGCTGTGTGTAACGATCAGCGATTTCATAGCAGGGTCCAGATCGCTGCTCAGTCACACACAGAGAGATCGCTAATGAGGTCACTGGTGCGTCACACAAACGGTGACTCAGAAGCGATCTCGCTATGTGAGAAGTACCCCTTAGATTCGTAATTACTGTTTTAAAGTCTACTTCCTTTTATTATACCTTGTATTTTTTTTTTAAATTTGTTTTATTATTGTTAAACCACATTTTACCTTCATACCATAACATTTTTGCTGATTAAAAAAACCACACAATAAATCTATAAACCAAAAAAGTATTTTTTATCATATAAATTAATTTAACGGAAAAATTATAAATTAAAAAATTCTTGGGTGGAGATAGTACTGGAGGGGCTGGGGCTGTCAGATGGGAACACTTGGACAGTGGGAGTATGGAGGGTGGATGTTGGTGAGGGTGAAGGAAAACAAGAAAGAGAAGGTGAAGTAGTGGTGGTGGAGAAACAAAGAGGAAAAACAGGAGATGGGATGGGATTTGGTAAGGATTGAGGGGTGGAGCGGAGGGATTTGGTGACAGAAGAGGTGGTGGTTGAAGGAGAGTGTTGTAGTTGGGGCAGGATGGGTGTGGAAGGAGACTGGGGGTACTGGGCAGGGAGTGGACGCACAGATGTTGTGGTTGGGAACTTGTATGGGGCTGGATGCTGGAACGGGGCTGGATGCTGGTATTGTATAGGAGGGGGAGGAGGGACATTGGCTGGAGGGGGGGCAGGTGCGGGAGGAATTAAGGTGGTTGGAGGTGGTTGGGGGGTAACCTGCGCCAGAGCATTGTGGGTGGCTTGCATCACATGCATCTGCTGCTCAGGAGAAAGGTTTTCCATGCGCTCGAGGACTGCTTGGAAAAAACAATGATTGGTTGACTTTCTTGCATCTAAATGCAGCCTGTCCAGACGCGTGCACAATTCATGCGTATTGCTCTGCATGGTGTTTTGCACCAGGCTGAATGCAGCACTCGTTTGCTCGGAGAGCAATTTGATTGCGTACTGGAAGGCTGCAGTTAGATGCAAGAACTCGGGCGCATAGCTCCTATCCAGACCTCTCTGACGCTGCCGCCTAGAACCCAAAGGTGTTCTACTGAGGGCAGTAGTGTCAGAGGGGTGGGGTAGGGGAAAAGCTAACTCGTCAGCAGCAGCTTCATGTAACGAAGCCTCACCACATGCTCCAGCGCTGGTGAATGGCACAGAGGGACCAGAAGACAGGGAAGGTGCAGAAGGGTGGGGTCTGTCCAAGTGTTCCCCGGTGGCGGACTGTGTTGGGATCGCTTCAGGACGGTTTGATGCTGGCTCCCGGGTGCTGCAGACTGTGCTGTGGAAGAAAGGAAACAAACAAAAAAAAAAAAAAATAAATTATATTGCTATTGCCTGTCTCTTGCTGAAACTCAAAAGGTTACACATGTAAACAGTTTAACTTTGTAGATGTTGTGTGAAATATTTACCTTCTGCACGCCATTGTTGTCCGGAGGAACGCCAACACTCGGAAATACTTATATGTTGAGACGCGTCCTCCGGATCCACTCGGGGCCAGCATCTCTTTGTTCAACTCCTTCTTGAAGCGATCCCTGATGGACCGCCACCGGTTCTGAACTTTTTCCCCTGAAAAGTGAAAACACAATGGTTAGTATACAAAACATTACATCATGCAACATAACCTACTGAACTGTGAATACTTGCTCGATTCTGGGCACTAGGATTGAGGTCCTCCCAACATGTCACCACTTCACGGCAAACCTCCTCCCATAGCCGACGGGTTACAACCGAATCAGCGTGGCGGCGGTCACCCATGTTCCACAGCGGCTCCCGTTCTCAAACCTCATCGATGAGGAGGTCGATGTTGTTAATACATCCGGCCTCCTCACCGTCCGAGTGAGGAGCACGCTGTGAAGCCTGTTGAAAAACAGATAAACAAAAAAAATTACACAAAAATGACAATGAAGTAAATAAAAAAACAAAACAAAAACAACTTACACTGTGACCGCCGCGACGATTAAAATAAACTTACACTCTCTGCGCCCACTCCTTGTATCTCTCCACCCCTCGCGTCCCCTTCTGGAAGCGCCTCAACTTCATATTCCTGTTAAATAAAAAGGTAAATCGATTTGTAATATATTTTGATTGTTAACCCCTTCAGGCCCAGAGCATTTTTCCTTTTATATTTTTCCTCATATGAGGGCTTGTTTTTTTGCAGGACAAGTTGTACTTTTAAATGAAACCATAAGTTTTACCATATAGTGTACTGGAAAAAAGCAAAAAAAAATTCCAATTGTGGAAACCCTGCAAAAAAAAAAAGTGTGATCACACAATACTTTGTCATATTTAATTCACCATGTTCACTATATGGTAAAACTAATGTGTTGTTGTGATGCCTGAGGTCGTTGCAAGTTTGTAGACACCAAACATGTATAGTTTTACCTGTATGTACGGTGTTTACAAAAGACCACGGGCATATACATCTCGCTGCCAGACTTTGGCTGCGAGATGTAAGGGGTTAAAAGTTGCGGGTGGAACGCGATGTCACTCATAACTTGCAGGCACACATGTCAGCTGATAAAAACAGCTGATATGTGCGCGGATCACCGCAACCTGCCCTTGGCAGGGTGCATGGATTAACCATTCACGATCCATGACAAATATATCTGTCGTGGGTCGTGAATGGGTGAAAACAAAAAAAAAAAAAAACCCATTTCGCTGAGAAGGTGCAGGAGGGCTCCCAGAAGAAGACATTTTTGCTGGACTTTTCCTGCGGCTGGTGCCGACGGCCGTGTGGTGCCGGTGGTGCCTGCGGCCGGTTGCTGCCTGCCTGTTGCTGCCTGCGGCCGGGTGATGCCTGCTGGTGGTTGCTGACGGTGGTGCCTGCAGCTGGTTGCTGACGGTGGTGCTTGTTGGTGCCTGCGGCCGGTAACTGCCGGGTGGTGCCTGTGGCCGGTAACTGCCGGGTGGTGCCTGCGGCCGGGTGGTGCCTACTGCCGGTGGTGCCTGCGGCTGGTTGCTGCCGGGTGGTGCCTGCGGCCGGTTGCTGCCGGGTGGTGCCTGCGGCCGGTTGCCGCTGGGTGGTGCCTGCGGCCGGTGGTGCCTGCTGCCGGGTGGTGGCCTGGCGGTGGCCTTTGGGTGCCTGGCGGGCAGAGGGGGTCTCGTCTGGCCGGGGATATAGGACTCACGGGCGGGCAGGAGTTATGGTGCTGCTTCTCTCCTCGTCTGTGTGGGACAGGAAGTGGAGGCAGGAAGTAGGCTGGGGGAAATAGACCGAGCATGCGCAGTGGCAAAAACCGCATGTGGCGGCCGGATGCGGTTTTTGCTGCAGGACGCCGCATGCGGCGCCCATAGGCATGCATTGAAAATCGCGCCGCATCGAACGGATGCGGCGCTATGCGGCTAAATCTGCCGCATGCGGCAAAAACCGGACGGAACGCAAGCCCATGCAGCACAATACGGCACTAATGTTAGCCTATGCAAAAAAAAAAACGCAACTGGCGGGAAAAAAAACGGTTGCCTTTTTTCTGCAAAGTGCCGGATTGTGCCGCACAGGAAAAACCGGATGTGTGAAAGCAGCCTTACTGACCTGAGGATTAAATCCGCCTAATCACTTATACACCACGGTGAATGGGTAACAAATAAGTAAAGCTAATTCTTCAACTCCTGTTGATTTTTTTTTTTTGTTTTGCCTCTTAAAGATCGCACTACAGCGCAGCTAAAATTCATCCTGCTCTCTACACTGAGTGCTTCCACCGGGGATTACATGTAAATCTCTGAGAAATGTGATCCCGACAAAATTTCCAACGGAAAATTCACTGTAATGAGGCAGAGGGAGTCACTTTGAACTACTGTCTGGCCTCTGTTCTGGTGGTGTCCATCTTTATACGGGTCTTTTAGGTGTGCACAAAAGTTCCCTCATCAAATGTATTGTTCACCTTTGAAAAGATGGACACTGCTTAACAGAGGCCAAACGGAGTCCGGAGTAAGGGGTACTTTGCAAGTTGCGACATCGCTACTGCGATATCGTCGGGGTCAAATCAAAAGTGACGCACATCCGGCGTCGGTAACGCTGTCGCAACGTGTAAAGCCTAGAAGCACCGATAAACGATCGCAAAAGCGTTGAAAATCGGTGATCTGTGTAGTGTCGTTCATTTCCATAATTTCGCTGCAGCGACGGGTACAATGTTGTTCCTCGTTCCTGCGGCAGCACACATCGCTGTGTATGAAGCCGCTGGAGCGAGGAACATCTCCTTAACTGCGTCCCGCCTGCAATGAGGAAGGAAGGAGGTGGGTGGGATGTTTACGTCCCGCTCATCTCCGCTCTTCCGCTTCTATACGCCGCCTGCCATGTGATGCCGCACGATCCGCCCCCTTAGGAAGGAGGCGGGTCGCCGGTCAGAGCGACGTCGCAGGGCAGGTAAGTGCGTGTGAAGCTGCCGTAGCGATAATGTTCGCTACGGCAGCTATCACAAGATATCGCATCTGCGACGGGGGCGGGGACTATCGCGCTCGGCATCGCTACAATCGGCTAGCGATGTCGCAGTGTGCAAAGTACCCCTAACTCTGCTATCTCATTAAATTGAATAGATCCGACTGGGGTTTTACCTGAATCATGTATTTCGGAGATGTAAATGAAAATTCTGATGTAAGTGCTCAGCATAGAGCACAGGATAAATGTGAACTGATCTAAAATGTTCTGTAACCATATTACCACTTATAGCATTTAACTCAACTCATAAAAGTACAAGTCCCCACTCAGGTATGTCTCATCTGTTAACGGAAATGTAGGGTGCTTTCATGTTACTGGTAGCAAAAATTCTCTGGAAAAGCGCTATGGCTCCCCCACTCAAAAAAAGAAATCCAGTAAAATCTCCACTCCCAAATCCAAATGCCACCTCCTTCCTGAGCCTCACAATGTGCCTAAATCACAGTTAATGTCAACAAGCTAGGCATAATGTACAGGTACTACAATGTGCTGGGCATGACAAGGGCTTATTTGCAATTTTGAATTCTGCAACATTTATTGCATTTAACTCCATGGGTTTTTTTTTCCAGAGACTAAATCATCACTACACCCATAGATGAACTCGCAGAGCAATATCATTTCCAAAATTTGGTCACTTGAGGGTTTTCTGCTGTTCTGGCACTTAGGGGCTCTGCAAATGGAGTCCGCAAACTATTCTAGAAAAATCAACACTCCAAACATCAAATGGCTTTCCTTCCCTCCCGTGTCTTGGGGTGTAGCCAAACAGTACTACTGTACAGTCATATGTGGGGTACTGCCATATTCAGGAGAAATTGTTTAACATATTGCTCTTTTTTACATATTCTCTTTGTGAAAATTGAAAATCTGGGTTTAAAACAATATTAAGGCCCCGGGACCAGATGGTTTTAGCGGCAGTTTTTTCAAAATTATGAAGGAACAAAACTCACCTATACTGATAGAGTTATTCAATAATGGACAGGGAAAGCATATCAGGTACACTTAATACAGCCTATATAAAGCTCATTCCTAAAGGAGGAAAGAATTTAGAAGACCCATCTAGTTATAGGCCCATCTCGCTGATTAATCAAGACCTAAAAATGTTAGCGAAGTTGATGGCAAATAGGTTAGTGGCAGTATTGCCAGAGATTATAGATCTCCCGCAGGCTGGCTTTGTTAAAGGGCGTTCAGTGATGACAAACATTAGGAAAGTAATGTTAGCAATTGATGTAGTAAAGCAGAGGAGAAAAGGTGGGTGGGGCATCCAGCCTTGATCACCTTAGACAATGTGAGGTGGTCATGGCTGGAACAGGTGTTAGATCACCTGGGCCTACACGGAGCTTTTAGGAATTTTGTGAGGGTCCTTAATGCAAATCCTCAGGCAAGAGTGAGTACCCCGGGATTTCTGTCAAAAACATTTCCTTTGATGAAGGGAACCAGGCAAGGATACCCAATGTCAGCACTATTGTTTAACTGGGCTATTGAACCACTGGCTAGACGTTTGAATGAGGGGGGGTGGTTTGAAGGGCTCAAGGTAGGGAGGAAGTCATTCCACTCAGCCTTATTTGCTGATGATATAATCCTGTTCATGAGCAAACCTAAAACGCAATTGAGTAGAGTCATAGAACAAATTGAGGAATTTGGGAGGTTAGCGGGATTTAGACTTAACAAAAACAAATGTGAAATTCTCTTCTTGGACGGTAATAGAGCGGATGGGGAGAGGGGTGCATTATGTGACATTCCAATAGCTAGAAATACAATTAAATACTTGGGAGGACAGGTTGGGAGGGATACAAAGACCATATATTCATTAAATTATTCCCCTTTGATCGAGAAAATTGAACGTGAACTGCAAGGTTGGGCAAATTTGCCGTTGACTCTTCTGGGAAGAAATCATCTAATAAAAATGATGAGCTTTTCCAAGCTTCTCTATCCAATGCAGACAATCCCATTGCTTCTTAAACACTCGGATGTGAACAGATTGACAAAAGCATTCTCACGTTTTTTGTGGAAGGGATATAGGCCAAGGATTAGTGCCAAAAAGCTAATGTTGTCAATGGAAAATGGAGGAATCAGACTACCTAACATCAGGGGGTACAATTTGGCCTGTATCTTAAGACATGTAGTCGATTGGATTAGACGAACAAGTAGATATTCTGACTGGGATATAGAGGCTGAAATTTGTAAGCCTTGGGACCTGAGTTCAATCCTACCAATATCAATACCTCCATTCCAAAGTTGCCGCCCAATATTAAACACTCACTGATTTGTAGAGACACAGTGATGACTTGGAAGGCGGTTAGGAAAAAGTTTGGGTTAGCCTGGAACATCTCCAAATTCCTTAATATATGGGCTTGTCCTGACTTTCCACAGGGAAGGGAAAATGATCTCTTTAAAGAGTGGAGGGAAAAAGGGATTGGAACTCTAAAAAACCTGATGCATGATACAGAACGGAGATGGATGACGTGGGAGGAGTTGAGAGCAAAGTATGACTTGCGCCCATTCCAGACTCTCCAGTTTGAACAGGTGAAACAAGGGATAATGAAGAAACTATACAACATAAATAACGAATATGAGGCAAATCATATGGATGCGATCACATTAAGGGACATCCATGCCACAAATGTATCAAGTCTTTATGGAAATATGAGAGAAGTGTTAGTCCCTAACATTTCAGGAAGAATGTTGGAAGGGTGGGCAAGGCAGTTCGGAGATCAAGAGGTGGAGAAGATTTTGAATGGTTGGATGGTCATGAGGAAGAAGATTGTGAATGAGAACTTAAGAGATACCCAATTCAGGATCATACATAGAGCTATCTATGGATTTAATATACTGAATGCAAGACATCCAGATAAGATGATGAGTTGTCCAAATTGTGGTACGGAAAAATCAGATCTATATCATGGGATATGGCAGTGCGAAAGGATTGAAAGATTTTAGAAACAAGTCCAAGGGGTAGTGAAGAAAATTTGGAATAGAAATGTGGAGTTGGATCCAATGGTCTGGTTATTTCACTATCAGCATCGGGAGGAGGGAGAGAAAGGGGGAGACAAGTTACCGAATCTTTTCCATGATGTAGCAATAATAAGTAAAAGGGCTATTCTTCAGAAGTGGCTGGTGAAGGAAATACCAACAAAAGAAGAACTTGTTAATCAATTGAAAAAAACGCTCATGTTGGAGAAGGTGATGGTGGCGAGGTGTAAAGAAAGGATGACAGCAAAATTTTTCAGTAAATGGAGAAAGTTCATAAGCGTTATATGTTCTAGAGAAGAAATAATACAAATAATGTCCACATTTATGTCTACGGAATGGTACATGAAGGAAGATCTGTCAGGGTCCCTGTGCGAGCTGAAAGTATAGCTGGCTAGAGTCTGGGTCGTGTCGCATGGAGAGGGGAGGGGGGGGTGGAAAGGAAAGTGTTTGTAAGTAATGTTTGTAACAAGTTATGAAGGAATGCTGAAGGGGGTAGCGGAGACGGAACAATGGGAATATACACTGACGAAGAAGGGGAAGGAGCAAATTTGATGACAGTGACAAATATTTGATAAATTGTAGAGACTATGTTATTTGCTATTTTGATTTGTTGACCCTTATTTTCTTCATTCTGTACCCTATTTTACCATTACAAGAAAAGAAATAAAAATTTGGTTTAAAAAAAAACAAACAATATTTTTGTGGTGAAAATGTAAATATTTTTTGTTCAGTGCTCAATAATATAAAATTTTGTGACACATCTGTAGTGTCAATATACTGACTGCACCCCTAGATGAATTCATTGAGGGGTGCAGTTTGTAAAATGCTTGGGGAGGATTTCTGCTGTTCTGGCACCTCAGGGGCTCTGCCAATGTGACATAGCTCTTGCAAACCATTCCGACTAAATCTGCACTCCAGTATTGTGCTCCTTCCCTTCTTCACTTTGTACTGTGCCTCAAAAGTAGTTTTTTACTACATATGGAATATTGGCGTACTTAGGAGAAATTGCACAACAAATTTTATAATCCATTATCTCTTGTTAAGGGTGCTTTACATGCTGCGACATCGCTACCGATATATCGTCGGGGTCACGTCGTTAGTGATGCACATCCGGCGTCAGTAGCGACATGGCAGCATATGACACCAAGGAGTGACGATCAACGATCGCAAAATCGTTCAAAAACGGTGATTGTTGACACGTCGCTCCTTTCCTTAATATCGCTGCTGCCACAAGTACGATGTTGTTCGTCGTTCCTGCGGCATCACACATCGCTATCGACGAACATCTCCTTACCTGCGTCCACCGGCAATGCGGAAGAAAGTAGGTAGGCGGGATGTTACGTCCCGCTCATCTCCGCCCCTCCGCTTCTATTGGCCGGCCGCTTAGTGACGACGCAGTGACGTCGCTATGACACCGAACGCACCTCCCGCCTGAGGGAGGGATTGTTCGGTGATCACAGCGACATCACTGACAAGGTATGTGCGTGTGACGCTGCAGTAGCGATAATGTTCGCTACGGCAGCGAGCACCAAATGTCGCACGAACGGGGGCAGGTGCTAACGTGCTCGACATCGCTAGCGATGTCGCAGCGTGTAAAGTACCCTTTACCTTTGTGAAAATGAAAAAAGTGGGGTTAAAGCAACATTTTAGTGTTTAAAAATGTGAGGGATTTTTTTCATTTTCACGGCTCAATGTTATAAAATTCTGTGAAGCACCTGGGAGTTCAGGATGCTCACCAAACATCTAGATAAATTTTTTGAAGGGCATAGTTTACAAAATGGGATAACTTTTGTTAGCTCGCAGGGCATTTAGCGAACCCACTGGGCCACAGCACACAAAAAACCCAGAGGGGCTTGACTGCGAAACCAAATCTGGTTTTCACCAGAGCCTCTGCTAGTGAGGGTGTTACGTTGCAGGTGTGAAACCAGGTGTCAGTCGAGAAGACCAATGCAGCGATGGCTGGCTCCAGGGGTATGGGAGAGACAGTCTCTGATGATGGGTAACAGCGGCAGCAGGAGTCGATGTTTCGGCTGGGATGAATGGATGGATGGAAGTGGCAGCAGCAGCCGGTGATGATACTTTGCAGTAGCGGGTATCATAGTAGGCAGCTGGCGTGGCAGCTAGTAACAGCTGCGGCAGACTTGGAATAGCAGCAGCAGTAGATCTGCAAAACACAAACATGAATCTGCAGCAGCATATAGCACAGTACATCAGCAGTAGTTCTAAGGACCTGAGAACTAGCAATGTATGAGTTGCCCAGGCACCTCCCCTAGTTGGAAGGTGCCTTAAGTACCTGCAACCTCTCAGCTGAACTGAGAGGCACTTCCAGGTCAGGGTGCGCTGGCCCTTTAAGAAAAGGGGAGTGGCAGTGCGCCAACCTTTGGGCACAACCAGGAAGCCTGTGAGGTGCACATAGGTTCTGGGAGACAGCATGGACCGGTGATAAGGCAGCCACCGCTCAATTTCAGGCCAGGAGAGGGAACCGACGTCCCTTCCTGGGGAGGGGTGCAAGACAGCACGGGGATGCCAGTGTGGGCATTACAGGGGGTTCCAATGTTTAGACACCTCAGGGGCTTTGCCAATGTGAGATGGCACCCACAAACCATTCCAACTAATTCTGAACTCAAATATGGCACTTCTTGCCTTCTTCATTTTGTACTGTGCCTCGAAAGTAGTTTTCGACCACATATGGGATATTGGCAAACTGAGGACCTATTGCACGACAAACGTGTACAATCTCTCTTGTTACACTTGTGAAAATGAAAGATTTGGGGTTAAAGCAACATTTTCGTGGTAAGAATGTATGTTTTCATTTTTACAGCTAAATGTTACAACATTCTGTGAAGCAATTGCAGGTTCAAGGTGCCTAACAAAAATCTAGATACATTATTTAAGAAATCTAGTTTCCAAAATAGGGTCACTTCTGGGGGGTTTCAACTGGTTAGGCACATAAGGAGCCCTCCAAACGCAACATGGTGTGCACCTACCAATTCCAGCCAATTTTGCTTTAAAAAAAATCAATCCCTTCTGAGCCTTGCTGTGTGCCCAAACATTATTTTTGTGCCACATATAGGGTATTGGTGTACTAAAGAGAATTGCACAACAAATTGTATAGTGCATTATCTCCTGTTACCCTTGTGAAAATAAAATGTTTGGGGTTAAAGCAACATTTTTGTGGTAAAAATGTATTTTTCATTTTCACAGCTCAATGTTATAAAATTCCGTTAAGCACCTGGGGGTTCAAAGTACTCACCAAACATCTAAATAAATTCCTTGTGGGCTCTAGTTACCAAAATGGGGTCATAAAGGGGGTTACCACTGTTTAGACACATCAGGGACTCTCTAAATGCAATATCTTTTCCAGACACTTTTGTGCTCTAAAATTCATATGGTGCTTCTTCCCTTCTGAACCCTGCTGTGCGCCCAGACAGCAGCTTTATATTATATAATATATAGTATAATAGTTATAATTATTATTTTATATTAATTGTATCACTTAATATTGAACAGAACTAAGTATGCCGACATACCCTATATACTATATGAGCCAACACAGCCCCTTATATACACTGTGTGCAGAATTATTAGGCAAATGAGTATTTTGATCACATGATACTTTTTATACATGTTGTTCTACTCCAAGCTGTATAGGCTTGAGAGCCAACTACCAATTAAGTAAAGCAGGTGATGTGCATATCTAAAATGAGGAGGGGTGTGGTGTAATGACATCAAGACCCTATATAAGGTGTGCTTAATTATTAGGCAACTTCCTTTCCTTTGGCAAAATGGGTCAGAAGAAAGATTTGAAGGGCTCTGAAAAGTCCAAAATTTGGCGATGTCTTGCAGAGGAGGGATGCAGCAGTTTTGAAATTGCCAAACTTTTGAAGCGTGATCATCAAACAATCAAGCGTTTCATGGCAAATAGCCAACAGGGTCGCAAGAAGCATGTTGGGAAAAAAAGGCGCAAAATAACTGCCCATGAATTTAGGAAAATCAAGCGTGAAGCTGCCAAGATGCCATTTGCCACCAGTTTGACCATATTTCAGAGCTGCAACGTTACTGGAGTATCAAAAAGCACAAGGTGTGCCATACTCAGGGACATGGCCAAGGTAAGGAAGGCTGAAAAACGACCATCTTTGAACAAGAAACATAAGCTAAAATGTCAAGACTGGGCCAAGAAATATCTTAAGACTGATTTTTCAAAGGTTTTAGGGACTGATGAAATTAGAGTGACTCTTGATGGGCCAGATGGGTGGGGCAGAGGCTGGATCAGTGAAGGGCAGATAGCTCCACTCCAACTCAGATGCCAGCAAGGTGGAGGTGGGGTACTGGTATGGGCTGGTATCATCAAAGATGAACTTGTGGGACCTTTTCGGGTTGAGGATGGAGTGAAGCTCAACTCCCAGACCTACTGCCAGTTTCTGGAAGACCACTTCTTCAAGCAGTGGTACAGCAAGAAGTCGGTATCGTTCAAGAAAAAAATGATTGTCATGCAGGACAATGCTCCATCACATGCATTTAACTACTCCACAGCGTGGCTGGCCAGTAAATGTCTAAAAGATGAAAAAATAATGACATGGCCCCCTTGTTCACCTGATCTGAACCCCATAGAGAACCTGTGATTCCTCATAAAATGTAAGTTTTACAGGGAGGGAAAACAGTACACCTCTCGAAACAGTGTCTGGGAGGCTGTGGTGGCTGCTGCATGCAATGTTGATCGTAAACAGATCAAGAAACTGACAGAATCTATGGCTGGTAGGCTGTTGAGTGTCATCATAAAGAAAGGTGGCTATATCGGTCACTAATTGTTTTGGGTTTTGTTTTTGCATGTCAGAAATGTTTATTTCTAAATTTTGTGCAGTTATATTGTTTTACCTGGTGAAAATAAACAAGTGAGATGGGAATATATTTTGATTTTTATTAAGTTGCCTAATAATTCTGCACAGTAATAGTTACCTGCAAAAACAGATATCTTCCTAAAATAGCCAAATCTATAAAAACCCACTCCAACTTCCAAAAATATTAAGCTTTGATATTTCTGAGTCTTTTGGGTTGATTGAGAACATAGTTGTTGATCAATAATAAAACAAATCCTCTAAAATACAACTTTCCTAATAATTCTGCACACAGTGTACATTGAGGCCACCCAGTCCCCTATATACAATATGAGCCCCGACACATGCCCCCTACATATAGTATGAGTCTCCACAAGGTCAGACCCCTGTATATAGTATGGGCCAGCGGCGGACAAATCATTGGTGCAACCTCTGCAGCTGTACACTGACCCATGAGCCAAGGAGGCCCATTTGCACCTCCAATGCAGGTGAAATTGTGCATTTTGATGACCTTGATTTTTTCAACCTTTTCCAACATTTCTGGCTTCAAACATAAAGATAAAAATGTAAATTTTATGGTGAAGAATCAACAATAAGTGGGACACAATTGTGAAGTTTATTGCTTATTTTAAACTATTTTAAAAAAATAAAAAACTGAGAATTGGGGCGTGCAATATTATTTTACCCCTTTACTTTCAGTGCAGCAAACTCACTCCAGAAGTTCATTGAGGATCTCTGAATGATCCAATGTTGTCCTAAGTGACTGAGGATGATAAATATAATCCACCTGTGTGTAATCAAGTCTTCGTATAAATGCACCAGTTCTGTGATAGTCTCAGTGTTCTGTTTAAAGCACATAGAGCATCATGAAGACCAAGGAACGCAACAGGTAGGTCCGTGATACTGTTGTGGAGAAGTTTTGGTTACAAAAAGATTTCAAAAACTTTAAACATCACAAGAAGCACTGTGCAAGCAATCATATTGAAATGGAAGGAGTATCATACCACTGCAAATCTACCAAGACCTGGCCATCCCTCAAAACTTTCATCTCAAACAAGAAGAAGACTGATCAGAGATGCAGCCAAGAGGCCCATGATCACTCTGGATGAACTGCAGAGATCTACAGCTGAGGTGAGAGAGTCTGTCCATAGGGCAACAATCAGTCGTACAATGGTCAAATCTGGCCTTTATGGAAGAGTGGCAAGAAAAAAGAAATTTCTCAGATATCCATTAAAAAATGGCATTTAAAGTTTGCCACAAGCCACCTGGGAGACACACCAATCATGTGGAAGAAGGTGGTTTGGTCAGATGAAACTAAAATCGAACTTTTTTGGCACAATACCAAATTATGTTTGGTGTAAAAGCAACACAGATCATCACCTCATCACCCTGAACACACAATCCCCACTGTCAAACATAGTGGTGGCAGCATCATGGTTTGGGCCTGCTTTTCTTCAGCAGGGACAGGGAAGATGGTTAAAATTGATGGGAAACTGGATGGAGCCAAATACAGGACTATTGAAGAAAAGCTGTTGGAGTCTGCAAATGACCTGAGACTGGGACGGGGATTTGTCTTTCAACAAGACAATGATCCAAAACATAAAGCAAAATCTACAATGGAATGGTTCACAAATAAACGTATCCAGGTGTGAGAATGGCCAAGTCAAAGTCCAGACCTGAATCCAATCGAGAATCTGTGGAAAGAGCTGAAAACTGCTGTTCACAAACGCTCTCCATCCAACCTCACTCAGCTCGAGCTATTTGCAAAGGAAGAATGGGCAATAATTTCAGTCTCTCAATGTGCAAAACTGATAGAGACATACCCCAAGCGACTTGCAGCTGTAATAGCAGCAAAAGGTGTCGCTACAGAGTAGTGTTAACTTAAAGGGGACAAATAATATTGCATGCCCCAATTTTCAGTTTTATATTTTATATAAATATCGTTCACCTTCACAATTTTGTCCCACTTGTGGATTCTTCACCATAAAATTAAAATGTTTATCTTTATGTTTGAAGCCTGAAATGTGGGAGAGGGTTGAAAAAAATCAAGGGGGCCAAATACTTTCGCAAGGCACTGTAGCATAAGCCCCCCACATAGCTTTTTATGTACAGTATCAGCCCCCACATAGGGGGCTATGTACAGTGTAAGACTCATATAGCCACTCCACATAGCCATCTATATACACTATGAGCTCACACATACTGTAGCCCTCTCTATACAATTCAAATTAATTATTTAAAAATCATACAATGTGATTTTCTGGATTTTTTTTATTCTTTAAAAATTAAAGTGTACAATAAAAATTAAAGGACCTCTCTATTCCTTGTAGGTGGTAAAACTTGCAAAATCGTCAGTGTATCAAATACTTATTTTCCCCACTGTAGCAGCAGTCACATTATTTAGCTTCCTTGGCTGTTGCTTTCTTGTGTTAGTGCTGACAGTGGCAAAAACCTTCAGTGCATATGTGGATTCATGAGATTTATCTACCCATATATGCACATGTGCTGAACAATTTCAACCTACTGCACCACTGTATTAAAAACAGTGTTTATGTTTCTTAACCCTTTATGTGAAAAATTTGTGAATTTCATTTTATTTGGTATATATTCATTTTTTCTGTAACAGGGATTAATAGAGAAACAACTATATGTTTTTACCGCAACCAGGAGCAGTGAGCATAACTGGTTTTTATCTGGATTTCCTTACCAAAACCTGAGCCAATAGCCAGCTCCAACAAGCCAACGAAGTTTGTTACTTATTGCCAGAGTGAAACAAGAGAATTGAGCTAGTCTTTCTTAATCATCCCTGTAATTTCAGTATGTAAAGATGCAAAGAAATGATGTTCAGAGCAACTTTCGACTGGAGAGTTTGCTGTGTTAAAAGAAACTGGTAACCAATGAACCAACTTTGAATGTGGCCTCAGCAGAGTGACTGCACTGGTGCAAGCACCATCTTAGGAGAAGCACCAGCGGGAAAGTTGGCCTTCTTACTGGAGTATCGCTGAAAGTCAGTGTTCCTTGAAAACACCTGAATCAACATGGTTCTGGTCGATCAGTATTTGCATAGTACTGTAGGTGAAAAGATAAGCAGGACAATGGATAGCAGGGAGACCATACAAGCCAAGTAACCCCAACTTATTTGCTTAATAAGTGGTGCATTATCTTAAATACTAAAACAATGGTGAATTTTTGGTTGTGTTCATAGTTGCTCTTGAGTGTCCATAGTGGTTATATCTCTTGCACCACTTCAAAGGTTCTGTCGTTTCTTAGGGTAATGTCACGGCAGAGCAAAGAGACGTCAAGCATGCGGTGCAAAAGAAGGGAAGAAACCAAGGAAAAAGATATTAAGGGGCCACTGATAATAGAGAGAGGGTGTAGGGGTGACCTCTAAACATTCAACTGAGGCTTAATCATGCACTAGACGAGTCCTTCCCCCCCATGCACAATCACATGACTATGCCCCGGCTGACCCTGGGCTAGCCTTGGCTAATGAGCTGGGCAGCAAGGCATTAGTCTTACTACTACAAACAATACAACACTGAGAGAGAGACAAACAAATGGAAATAAAACAACAAACAGAATTCCACATCTTCCACATGGACAACTTCTACTGGGAGGTCAGCATAGAATAACTATAACTGGCATATGGGAGAGTTTAAATAATGAAAGGGAGTGGTAACAAGGTGCAGAAGCTATAATTATTGCTATAATGAATCTCAGCAGGATGAAAAATGAACTCTTAACCCCTTCAACACCAAATGAAAATAATCCGCTCTATTCATGTTAAAGAGGACCTTCGATCTGCTAATTGCCGTGACCTTCTAATCCCAGATACTGCATAGGTCTCAGCCGAACATGACACACTTGTGCCCGGTAACTTACCACCAAGTTACCGAAAAATCTAAAAGATAGAATATTTCCAATGCATCCCAGTTGTAGTTTCATTCCTTTATTATCCAATGTGTATCATCTTAGCTATTATAATGCACTTTGCATAATAAGGGAATGAAACTACAACTCTTGTGCCTTGGAAATACTCTACTTTCCATAGCTTCTCTAGAGGAACTCCCCTGATTGATATGAGAATTGGCGCTCTTGCACTTGAAGATTCTTTTCTGCTTACTCCACAGTCTATTATCCGTGTAACGTAACTTGCTCAACTAAGCTATCAATTATTGGCTGATCCCTGGCCTAATACTGCAATTGTTCCTCTTTTGATAAGCAGCTATATTACACTTTAGACGAGGCTGCGGTAACCGTGTCAACATTACTATGATGGTAAGTTTAATCACAGAGATACTTAAAACTCACAAACATAGATAAGGTAATCATTTATTCACCCCAGAGGTTATGAATGGATATCTTGGTAAAACTAAAATTGTTCATTCATTAAGATTTGTTTCCTTAAAATATTTGACTTAGTCTGCATGACTACATACAAATTTATTTTCAAATCCAAGAAAGATATTATCCCAACAACTATTCACCATATATGCTGAGGGATCAGCTAATTGCGGATTTAAGAGATCCATACGTGGGACAGACTCTGAAAGAACGATACAGTATAGTTCTAATATGAGCTTTCTATACATCGGAGTGAAAGGCAGAGCGAGAGGCGCCAGTTATGACTGGTGTGGTTCAGAGTCATGAAATCACCGCCGTCTAATGCTAAACCAGAACGGGCCTGAGAGTTGCAACCACAAATTTAAGAAATCATTGGAGAATTACACAATTTCAGTAAAACTCCTGCAAATTCAGTTGAGCCAAATTCTGCTCCCAATATAAAGAGAGACCAGTATAAAGGTAACTCACATCTAGAGACCAGCTATGTAGAGAGCCGCAGTACCAGCCACCTTGTAGGCCCAAAGATTGCAGAGTCAAATGTTGGAGCTGAGTAGGAAGAGGACACATCTCCAGAAATTACAAAATCCGGGAAAACCAACAAAGAGGGCGGCTGTTAAACTATTGCGCTGCACATGTGGTTTGTACTCCAAGAAAGGGGGATGAAGACTCCGAGCACATAGTTTCTGAGAGACTCACGAAGTGGGACGAATTTAATAAATAATTTGCTTAATGGCTATGGGTTTGTAGGAGACCACTATGCCGAAGAATACGTCTGATGACATTTCCCAGATGTTGCTCACTCCAGAGGAGGACCGGTCATAATGTTGATCACTGCTAACCATTTGCCTATTCCCGTAGCCAGAGTGGTGGGATCGTGCAGGTGAAAGGTCCTGTTGTGGGAGGACCCATCGAGACTAAAGGAATCACAGTCCCGAGAGAAATGGGTTAGTTTCTAGCAGGCGAGTGGTGAGGAATGGCTGGACCCATGCAACTTGACATAACTCTAGTTAAAGCTTGTTTCAACAGCTTTTATTGTGACAAAACCTTGTGATTTATTTAACCCAAATATCTGCTTTTGAGTTTTGAATTTTGTGGATTTAATGCCTAATTGTCTGATGTTTGAGGTGTATCTCTGATTCATCTAATCCCAAAGGCTGGCCACTGGAGGGCAAAGGTGAGCTAGACCAACAACACATTAACTTGAGACTTGTAATGTGCAAGTCTCTATGTAAGCCAGATAAATATGACAAAGAGAGCAGAAGCTCTTTGTTTACCTGTATCCATAGGGCTACCGCTTCAGTGTTGGGAATTCCTGGAGTCCTCTGTCTTTGTCGTGCCTCAACAACTGATGTTCCAGACAGATGATGTTCAAAAGCTCCTTGGTGTTGTAAGTACTTAACCTTTGTATGTTGAATATACAAAAGTGTACACAATATCATACTTTTCCTTTTAATTTGGTATTTTATATTAACCTTTATAATACAATTACTTAATTGCCTTCTTTAAAGTCGTATCTGAAACTTAAAAATTTGACAAAACAGGCAGAGGCAGTGCTTAGCGTGCCGCTTCATACCTGGATGCCCTTGGAAAGGGTGAAGGTGCAGGTCGAATCCTCAGAAGAAAAAGACGTGGTACCAGAGCTATTACTTGCCTACACCATGGCAACTGTCCATTAGGGATGTGTGCTGGGGAGGTGTATACCTGACAAAGGAGAAGGTAGCGCCTGTGCAAAAATGGCCTATGCCAACATCATTGAGAGAACTGATAGCCTTCTTGCATCTCTCCGGATATTACAAAAGATTTATTAAGGGCTTTGCTAAGATCGTGGCACCATTGCATGAGCTGTCAAGGGAGACAGCAGGAGATGCCAAGTGCCGGTTAATCCAGTGGGACCCAAGACAGGAAAAGGCCTTACGGGCCTTTTGCAGATTGCTCTGACTAATGCTCCCATCCTCACATACGCAGACTTCTATCAACCCTTTGTGCTTTATATACAGATGGGAGTCTATGGTTTGGGGGTCAGTATTGATCAATCTCAAGAAGGATGAGAGCAGGGGATTGCTTACACCAGCTGGTCCTTAAGGTATTCTGTGAAGAATCCCAACAACTAAGGCTCATTTAAACTGGAGTGACTAACCCTGGTGTGGGCCACGACTAAGAGGTTTGCAGAGTAACTGTCGAGGTTGGAAGTCCATGTGCAGACTCATAACAATCTACTTACCCACTTGGATGCATTACCTAGAGCAGTCATGGCGAACCTTTCACAGGCCGAGTGCCCAAACTGTAGCCCTAAACCCAATTTTTTTTCCGAAGTGCCAACCAATCCTATCATGTAAATAATTGATTTTAACCTTACCTTTGCAGTCTTCTCTTCAGCAGGGGCATCACGCTCATGTATGCTTACCACACATTGAAGCTGAGCCTTTGCCCTTTCCAGACACAGCAGTTGGATTGATCCCTCTGGAAAAAATTGCACCATATTAGACAGACAAAGATTTTAGAATGGAATGCAATCAGATTTTACCCTGAAATCCACATCTACATTTCAAAGTCTGAACATCTTGAAATCCCATAAAGACATAGGAGTTGCTCCCCTCCCCTTTCATTGTGTAGTTATGTCCCCCCTTCCTGGGCCACTTCCTGGTAAACATGTCCCCCATCCTGATATATATTTCCTACATTCTGGTATATTTGTCCCCATTATGGCCCCATCCTGGTAAATGTACCCCATCCCAGCATGTATCTCATCATGGTAAACGTACCCCATTCCTGGTAAATGTTCCCCCATCCTGGTAAATGTTCCCCCATCCAGGTAAATGTCCCCCTTCCTAGCATGTTCCCCCATCCTGATAAATGTACCCCTTCCTGACATGTTCCCCTTCCTGGTAAATGTTCCCCATCCCAACACGTTCCCCCATCCTGGTAAATATCCCCCATCCCGTCATGTTTCCCCATCCTGGTAAATGTTCCCCATCCTGACATGTTCCCTCATCCTGATAAATATACCCCATCCTGACCTGTTCCCCATCCTGGTAAATGTACCCCATCCCGACATGTTTCCCCATCCCAATATGGTAAATGTTCCCCTTCCTGGTAAATGTACCCTATCCTGGCATGCATCATGCATATTTTCCCCATCCTGGCATGCATGTTTCCCTCATCCTGGCATGCATGTTTCCCTCATCCTGGCATGCATGTTTCCCTCATTCTGGCATGCATGTTTCCCTCATCCTGGCATGCATGTTTCCCCCATCCTGGCATGCATGGTTTCCCATGCTGGCACTGCCCCCCCCCCCATCCTGGCATGCATGTTTCCCCATGCTGGCACTGCCCCCCATCCTGGCATGCATGTTTTCCCATGTTGGCACTGAATCCCCCCATCCTGGCATGCATGTTTTCCCATGCTGGCACTGCTCCCCATCTTGGCATGCATGTTTTCCCATGCTGGTGCTGCCCTCCACCTTGGCACAGCAGCACAAGTTTAAAAAAAAACAAAAAAAAAAAACACACCTCACCTTCCAGCACCCGCTCCACCACTGCTCGCCACTGGGTCCTCAGTTCCCGCGTGGCCGGAAGACGTCATTACACCGGCGCCGCTTACTGATGCTCCTCCGTCTCCTAGGCAACAGACCTGCGGCCCAGGAGAGGAGGAGTGTCAGAGCGAGGAGAAATGTGCCTCCGCTCCAACACAACTTTGAACTACCGGCGCCACCGCACCAGCAGTTCAAAGCGGCAGGATCAGGCAACAGCGTGCGTGCCAGCAGAAAGGGCTCTGCGTGCACAGTATGGCACGCGTGCCATAGGTTCGCCATCACTGACCTAGAGTGACCATATCATGATGTGGATGAAAAACTGGATAGAGATGAGACCCCAGTCTCCTGGCCCTTTTCCACAGCCATGGTGTCTGTTCAGTAGTCAGAAGAAGAGCCCCAATCAACCCGCTACTGAGACATCCAATGACCTCTTGAAACGCTTTCTAGTGCGAAATGGCCATCGTCCTGGATGCTGCCTGCATACACCCATCCACCTGCAGTGTTTTAATGATTTGAAGCAATAAAGACGATTTTATTCATTGGTGAGTGCCACCTGGATTTTTTTTCTGCTTTTGATAAAGACTGAGATGTCTCAGAGATGAATGGGTACAACCTCAATGGTCTGACCCCAAACTAGCAGATCTATGAAATAGTGTGTGACTCTAGGCTAGAAGCCCAGCAGGGAAGAGAGGAGAGCCTAATTGAGTAGTGTTCTGCAGACACTAGGCCAGTGAGAGCAACTCTGCATGAAGTAATAGCTTGCTGTATTGGTGGATATAGTTTACCCAGGAATTCAGAATCACATGGTAGGTGGTGATACCAGATAGGATGGCGTCAAGCTTGGCGAAAAAGGCCCATTAAAGGAGTGTGCACTTTGGGACAGAATGAACCTTCTGATGGTTGCAGTGGCTTGTGTACTGGCCTCACCTGGGACAGGTGGAGGAAGAAATTTGCCAAAGATGTCAACATTTTGAGCTGACTAGTTCCCACCCAAATGATTAGGATGTCTGTCGCTTGAGGTGCTAATGATTAACTACCTCTTGATTGGTACGTCACTAAACATGGGCAAACACGCAGATGTTCAGTAGTGATGAGCGAGTACTAAAAAGCTCGGGTGCTCGAGGCTCGGGCCGAGCATCCCAAGATACTCGTGTACTCGGCCCGAGCATCGAGCCCAATGTTATCCTAGTATTTTTATGAAATGACCCCCGGCAATATGTAGAAACCATAAAAATGTCACAAAAGTCTCAGAAGAGTGCTCAAATGACATGGCAACAACATGGGGAAGACCCCTTGAAGCATTTATCACTCAAAAGTCACAGCTGTGAACAATTTTGTCCGAGTTTTACGCCATTTTTACGGACTCACCAGAAAACCTTCCAAAATGACACCAAAATGAATTTTCATGGCGGAAATGTTAAGGGCACATACCCAATAGTGAGATAGAGCTGGTGTATGTTACTTTTTGAGATTAATACATGAAAGATTTTACGTAAAACATTGTGTGGCACTCCGATGTCCAAAACGCACGTTTTGTGCTTTTTACTAGCGATGTCGGTCATTTTTTTTTTCCATTCTATCTCCCGTCGGTCGGTCTCGCTCTGTCGGTCTCTCTCTGTCTTGTCTGTCCCCCTCTCACAGTCTGTCGGTCATTCTCCCCCCTCTCTCTTACTTACCGTTTCCCGATCACTGCCGCGGCGCTGCACAGCTGTTCACTAAACTCCGGCGGCTTTTCCTCTTTTGAAAAAGCCGGCCGCTCATTAAACAATCTCGTATTCCCTGCTTTCCTGCTTTGCGGCGCCTATGATTGGTTGCAGTGAGACACGCCCCCACGCTGAGTGACAGGTGTCTCACTGCACCCAAACACAGCAGCCGGTGTGTGTGTGTATACTGTGCAGTGAAATAAATAATTAAATAATTAAAAAAAAACGGTGTGCGATCCCCCCAATTTTAATACCAGCCAGATAAAGCCATACGGCTGAAGGCTGGTATTCTCAGGATGGGGAGCTCCACGTATCCGAATTTTGATACCCAGCCAAGATAGTGCAGATAGCTAGGGGCTGGTATTCTCAGGCTTGGGAGGCCCATGGTTATTGGGCCCTCCCCAGTCTAAAAATAGCAGCCCACAACCGCTCCGGAATTGTCGCATCCATTAGATGCGAGAAATCTGGCGCTTTTCCCAGCTCATTCTGATAGCCCTGGTGTGCTGACTATCCGGGTAATTTAAGGAGTTAATGACAGATGGAAATTGTCACGTAATCCACACGAGGTCCCACAATGATCCTGGCTCTGCTACATCTAAGGTTGTAGTTCACAATCACATTAAAAACATGTCCACGCACTGTGGGGTCAGGAACATCTTAACTGAGCCACAGCTGTGAGTAGTCAGTTCACTTGAGGTAACACCTGGGATACCGTGGGTTACCAGATTAAGCAATGTATGCTCATTAAGTATTTGGGTGCAGACATTTCTGCACCAAATATGCATTTCCCGGCAAAAAAAACGCTCAAAGCCGCATGCGTTTTCTTTTCTTTTGCCAGGAGATGCAGATTTGCTGCAGAAATGTCTTGATCAAATACTCACTGCTCCCACATTGCCTAATCCGGTAATCCGGCATTGAGTTCGATGACTTCACCTGAAGTGAGGTCACTGAGTTCAATGAGTTCACCTCAAGTTAGTTCACCTCAGGCCACAGCTGGGACCATGGGAACGTCCAGCTGTGATCTCAGGTGAACTCAGTGATGTCACTACTCACAGCTGCAGCTCAGTCAGTGTGT
Organism: Anomaloglossus baeobatrachus; assembly: GCF_048569485.1. Taxonomy (NCBI): domain Eukaryota; kingdom Metazoa; phylum Chordata; class Amphibia; order Anura; family Aromobatidae; genus Anomaloglossus; species Anomaloglossus baeobatrachus. The sequence goes on from NC_134353.1 coordinate 671,863,261, forward strand.
CTCTGAATCTGCAATAAGTGGTCATGTTATCTAATGTGACGGTGTACTGCAACCTCAAGTGTAGCAGAGCCATGATCGCCATGGGACATCTTGTCTGTCAATTACGTTGGACCTACAGGGATGTTTTTGGGGTTAATAAATTAGAGAAAGAGGGTTTTGTTTTGTTTTTTACATAAATGATTTTTTCTGTGTGTTTTGTGTTTATTTATTTTTACTTACAGGGTTAGTAATGAGGGGGTCTCATAGACCCCTCCCCATTACTAACCTTGGGCGTGATGATAGCTGTGATTTTTTTGACAAATCAAAGCTGTCATTAACCCTATATATAACCCCGATTGCCACCGCACCAGGGCAATCAGGATGAGCAGGGTAAAGTGCCAGAATTGTCGCATCTAATGGATGCCACAATTCTGGGGCGGCTGCGGGCTGCTATTTTTAGACTAGAGAAGCCCAATAACCATGGTCCTCCCCAGCCTGAGAATACTAGCCCCCAGCTGTTTGCTTTATCTTGTCTGGGTATCAAAATTGGGGGACCGCATCCCAATATTTTTATTTATTTTATAATTTGAAAAAAAGATGCATGGGGTTGCTCATATTTTGATACACAGGCAAGATAAAGCGCACAGCTGGGGGCTGCATCCTGTAGTTGTCTGTTTTATCTGTGCTAGGTGTCATAATCCAAAGGTCCCTATGTCATTTTTTTCAAATTATTATTTTTTTACTTTCACAAACAATCACAGGTAGTCTGACTGCAACCAATCATAGATGCTGTCATAGAGGGTGGGTAGAAAAAGCAGTGAATATGGATGAGAGCTAATAAGCGGATCTGGAATCAGTGTGACAGCCGCACGGAGACATGGTAACTATAACTGTCCAGTTTTAATCTCTCTTCTGCTTTCTTTTAACTTTTTTTTAAAAAAAAAAATATCCAGGTGGCTGAACCCAAACATTAACATGGACTTCCCCGAGAAGCCCGTGTTCAAGGTCCGTCAAATGGCTATGAGTATTGCTTGGTGATGACCGACCACTTCTTTAAATTTGCAGTTGTGACTCTGACCAGGAACCCCGACTAGGGATCAAATGGCTTAGTCTGCAGCTAGGGCTATCTATCAAGACTTTATCCTTGTGTACAGGTGTCCGAAAAGGATTCACTTTGACCAGGGGGCTTACTTCCAAGGGAAGGTCATGGAGGAATTGCATTGACTCTATTGGATTGAGAAGTCTGGAGCAACGCCCTACCATCCTCAAGGGAATGGAGCCTCTGAGTGCTTTAAAGGGAATCTGCCACCAGGTTTTTGCCACCCAATTTGAGAGCAGCATAACGTAGGGGCAGAGACCATGATTGTGTTTCACTTACTGGACTGCTTAGTGTAGTTTTGATAAAATCACTGTTTAATCAGCGGAAGATTATCATCAGAGGGCTACTTGGCGTGCTGCCAACTAGTGAACTTTTGCTTGTGAATCAATCTAATAACACACTGAGCTATTAGGGAATGTGAGAATGGGTTGTAATTTGTGGTATACAGGGAAAAAAAACAAAATTCCACCACCATGAGCAAAACAGTAACAATGCAGTGACATGACAGGAATCTGTATAACTAATCATATGCTAAATAGTTGCAAGTCAATTTTTTGTATGAAATGGTCAAGATGATTGTCTATAAAATGAAGGTAGTCTTACATTCAAAGTAGTAGTAGATGGTGAGATATGGAGCCTGAAATTCAAATGTTTGAAACATTATCCTTTTTGCTTGTCAGTGCATGCACAAGATGAGTTCATAAGGCAAAGCATTGTACAAAAGACACAATAGTGTGCTCAGATGCTGGCAACATTAGTGCCGCCTCCGAGAAATTCCAAAATGCATAAAGATAATTTTCCCAAGTTAAAAGAAAGGAGGAATGTAAGGGAATGGCAGACAGGAGATATGTGCATCCTACAATATCTTTGATCAAATCTCACCATCTGCTGATTGCAACAGGCAGGCTGGAACTGAAGGACAGAGTGTGTTAGAGAAGAATTTGGAGAAGACACCATGTCAGGTGACAGTTGTGGAGCAGTTTTCCAGTTTAAAAGCCTGGGACGATCAAGAAAGGGAGAAGTTGGTGCGAAGACTTGAAAAAGGGCAGACGTGTGAGCAGCAGTCCTATATGGCAGTAGAAGTACCTGCAGTAGAAACCCCAGCAAGAACCATACTTCGCAGGTCAAGCTCCGAAGAAGATCAACTGCAGCGAACCAGACTTTGCAGGTCAAGCACCAAAGAAGACCTAGTGCTGAAAACCAGACTTTGCAGGTCAAGCACTGAAGACCAGACACTGATTACCAGATACAGATGATAGAAATTCCGAGTGAGGCAGGCCTTTATTTCCTGTCCAGGTGTACGGTAATAATTGAAGAAACATCACTAATTAGAATTGGACTGCTTAATTGTACTGTAGCCCCGCTAGACCCTGTGCTCCAATTAATTATGTTATTTCTGTATTGCTGACTCATTCAGTTAAGGAGAAGCGGCGACCAGTTGGGGTGACACTGACATTTCCCTGACAGAGGGACCGGGAGTAGGTTAACATTAGTCTTTAATAACTGCATGTAAAGTATCTCATTTACGCTTTGTACAATACTTATTTTATATTCATCTACCTCTTTATAGTTTATATTGGTTTACCATTATCTCTTATAACTACTAAATCTGCATTGCTGTTAAATAAATATCAATTGTGAGTCATCACTGAGTCAACTTTACTGTGTTGTTGCAGTCTCGGAATTGGTTCTACATTACCACAAATATCAGCTAATGAGCAAAATTAAAAAACGTAGCTGGAAAATAGATGATCACTGCTAATGCCATGACTTGGAATGATCAATTGCAGAATGAGCTGAGGTAGAAATGTAATACTGCAATGAATGAGAACATCTTTAGAACTGAGACCTGATAAACATCTGATTTCTACATTTTTAAATTGGGTGATTTAAGAGCAAGTCCAGAGGGCCAGTAGATGTTATCAATATCTTTCAGTGTCCTGTTATTCCTTTGCTTTCTGTTGCTGATGTGGAGAACCAATTCCCCAATTTGTCTTAAATGACAATAGAATTGAGTTTACATTGCCTGTATTAAACTTAGGGGCATGGGTAATGAAGTTCATCTTCGACTATTCCACACTGTCACATCACCAATTCTGTGTTGATACATGGAATCTTGTTCTGAGATCTGCTGACGTGATGCTGATTGACAGCCAGCTCCCGCAGTTAGGCAGCGGGGAGCCAACTGTCAAGCAGCAGAACTACAACAGTAACGCCCTATCAACAGAGAAGAGCAGAAGACAAGCAGCTCTTTTGTCTACATGAAATGAGCAGAAGCTACAGAATTGCTGACAGGAGTGATCTGTGCCAACACAGATAGTCATTGGACAGAACAGGTAGGTAATTACTAACTACATGCCAGTAGGTTCTTAGGGCAATAGTAAAGAAATAAAATAGTCTCAGATAACCCCTTTAAAAGATTGTTCAAACACATGTTTTAATGTGGGCAACACGATGGCTCAGTAGTTAGCACAGTTGCCTTGAAGCACTGTGGTCCTGAGTTCAAATATCACCAAGAACAACACCTGCAAGGAGTTTGCATTTTCTTCCCGTGTGTGTGTGTGTGTGTGTGTGTGTTTCCTCCGAGTACTCTGCTTTTCTCTCACTTCAAAGACCTACTGATAATGAATTTTGATTGTGAGTCCCAATAAGGACAGTGATGATGATGGTGTCTGAACAACGCTGTGGAATTAAATCACTATATGCAACAGTCAAGGCTTCATTTTTTCTTGTAACTATTGCACACACAACATGGTATTTTAGTTTGTTTATTTTGATAGTACTCAATACAATAGTTATCGTATAATTCATACTGTTTAAATAGGGTAATACAGTAATTTAACACTCAAAATATATTCAATTTTTTTCAATCAATAAAAATCAGAGACCTTGTGCAATGCCACTTACTTTGAAGTTCTCTATTAGACTATACTGAGTATATTTTGTTTGCTATTTACTTTGCTGTTCTTCATTATCTGTTATCTCAAAATGTTATAAAAATTCAGTAGTAATTAGTATACCAGAATTCCACATCTATTTTTCTGAAACTACTTACTCATAGACCGTTTTCAAAGAACTGCGGCTCTTTATTAAGTATACAAAAGTAACCTATGCCAAGAATACATTTGTCTTAGTATGCATTCTTATCATCTTAAATTTCACATCCATATTTAATATAGTTGTATTCTGTAGTAAGTCCATACTTGAAATGTTTGCTTATACATCTTTATTTAATACAGTTTTTGTTTATACTGCAAAATCAGTATTTTATGATGTCATCTAGGAATATAAAGAATCATCCTTATGCTGATGATGTAAATATTCTAGAGCTAAAGAGAACAGGAAACAATTTATGTATTTTAAAATGTTACATCGTGAATTCTTGTAGTTAGGATGCTTCAGTAACATTAATTATTCAAAGACATGATTCTATTTCATAAAGAATTGAAGATACACAGAATACACAAGTAATTCAGTAAAGTAAATCAAGTTTCTTCAAAGATCCTCTTGTCATGTACAATGATTCTCAAAATAAATAATAAATATATGTTTAGTAAGTAACAATCTATTCTATATACATATAGACAACAATACTTTAGAATCTGACATTTATTTTAAATAGAAGAGCCCAAATGATATCTATTGTAATTTCTATGATTGAATCACATACTTTTAATTTTATTTAAACAGTGCTACATAATCTAAATCTACATACTTGGCATTTAGATTATGGTACATCCCCTTATTAGTAGAAATATTGTTGAGAATTAATTAGTAATTGTGATATATTTTAGTTTGGGAAAGACATCTAGATATTATGCCTTTAGTGACAAATTCTGTGACATTATTTAACTGTTGACATATAAAAGAACATGACAGTGCATTTTTCCAGTTGTACCTACAGCAGTAGCTTCTCAATAATACTTGGCAAAACCCCTTCAAGAGGAGTGAAGACAATTATACAGCACCATTGGCTAACTCCCTGCCGCATCTCAGGTTAGTCTGCAAAACTCTTGGGCAAGAAATGTACAACTAGGGTGCCATTGCCATACACAAGGAATCAGACGGCTGATCCCTCCCAACATTTTCAGGTCGAATACAAATAGCCAGCCTCTGTAAGTAAATGAAAAAGAAAACTAAGAGACCAATCAGTAACAGGCAACAAAATACATAAAACCAAATCTGTTTATATATATATATATATATATATATATATATATATAATCCCTTTTCCAAATGTAATCATTTTACTTCATATTGTCGACAGTATATTTTTTATCCAACATTGGCTAATAATGGATACTTGTTCATATTCGTATATTAGATTCTGAAGTATAGGAAAATGTGTATAGTAATAATAAGACATCTTATTTTGCAGCACTTTTCATATCCGAGACTAGATTTATAAAGAAAATAAGACCTTACAATACAAAATGATTTTTATAGCAAGTAGAATGAGGTTGCTATTCACAAGAGCATGCAATTCATGTGCAAGTTGTAAATAAAATGCTTGGTTTGTAAAATGATCTAGCCATTAAATAGCCAACTAAATAGGGTAGTACACATAAAGCTGCATCAATTGATCACCAGCAAGTATCTGGATATACTCACATACTCCTTCCATGCTAATGTATGGCTTATTAGGATAACGTTCAATAAAGGGATGAGGTTTTTTTAAAAAAAAAAAGGTGTTAAAAGGAAAGGAGCCAGTTTATAAAATGTATGTTAGGTCTCCCTAACAGAGCACACTTAAAACTGCGGTTAATGTGAATTATTCTGAAAAAAGTGTATTTCACAGAACTAGTGCAACACTTGAAAATTCTTATAGTGGTAGGTTTGCATAATGAAGGAGGTTACTATATAAGATAATTGGCAGAACATACAGTGATCAGGAAAATTGAATACACCCTTTTGTAAATGTAAGATTTTCATCAATCTCTCAGTGAACATAAGATTTTCCAAAATTTTGACAAGACTGGGTTTCATAGAACATTATTTTAACCTATAACATGAAAGTAAGGTTAATAATATAATTTCCATTACAAAATCTTCCATTTTACTCAAATCAGTTGATGCAAAAATAAATATATTCCAAATGAAAAACTACTAAATCTAGCATTTTTTGAGCTCCATGACTTTTAACGACAGCACCAGACATGGAATTAACAAATTGGCGACAAATTGAAACATCTATATTTGTCCACAGATAGATGTCCACTCTTTGTTGGCTTCATTTAAGGCGGGCTTTGCACGCTGCGACATCGGTAACAATGTGTTACCGATGCTGCAGCGATAGTCCCGCCCCCGTCGCACGTGCAATATCTAGTGAAAGCTGTGTGTCACTTTCGATTTGACCCCATCGACATCGCACGTGCAATGTCGCAACGTGCAAAGCCGCCCTAAGTTAAGGGTGCACAACATCTTTTAGTCCAAAAACCATATAGCTGTACTGAACCAATCAAAATGGTTGCAAAGAAAATGTAAAGGGGTACTTGCATGAATACATAATCAAAACAACCATCAGTACATTAATTCATCACTAAAAACATGGAATATCAGGCACAAAACATCAGGAAGAACACCAGACAATCAGGCACAGGTCTTCAGGCTCAGGACAACAGGTAGGACACGGTCATTGGGTTTTAGATTTGGGACTCAGAATTTGGGTTCACGACTTCAGATTCAGAATTCAGGTACAGGACATCAGGAAGGACACCGGACATCAGACACAGTTCATAGGCAAGGATCACCAGGTACAGGATATAAGACACAAGACATCAGGTATCGGGTTGCCGGTACAGGATATCAGGCTAAGAACATCAGGGACAGCTGCAGGACATCAGACTTCAGATACAGGACATCAGAATTCAGACAAACATAGGAATGAGTGCAGGATTCAGGCTGGTACCAGGACACAGACAGAATGGGTCTGGAAATCACAGACTGAACTACAGCAGACACAGCACTGATTACTAGGAGAACTGGAGATGGACACAGGCAGACAAGAGCATCCAGCTGGACAATCACACTGGAACAAGGTCAGAAACTTATTGAGTTGCTCGGGCCTCTTCCATCAGGGGAGGAAGCCTTAAATACCTGGTGCCTCCCAGCAATAGGCTGGGGTAACCTTTGCAAAGTGCGCTCGCTTCCCCTTAAAGGGACAGTAGGCATGTGCCCCTTGGGCTTGAGACCAGGAGACTCCACACGGCCATGCGAGTGAGTAGAGAATCAAGCATCACATGGGTGCCATTCAGGAGAGCAGAGGACTGTGCAACATATGCAAGGACAAGCGTGTAGCAAGGGATATGACGGCTACTGGGCTGGCGAGAGGAGAGTACAGGGATAATCGGCACTAGGATGCTGGCATGTTCAGGGAGAGGGACTCTGGTGCTACATCTTTATAATCTCAAATCTTTAAGTTTTGAGGGTTTTTTTAAGTTTTAAAATAGCCACAAAGCTTGTTATAGATTGCTACATTTTTACAAGATCAGAACCATCGTTGGCACATGAGTGCAGCTCCAGAGCCATTGTCAGTGCATGAATGGAGCACCAGAACCACTATCAGTACATGAATACAGAATCAAAACCATGGTCAGTACATGAATTCAGCACGAGAACCATCGGCAGAACATGAATGTAGTGACAGAAACACCATCGGTGCATAAATGTAGCACCAGAACCACCACCAGTATATGAATACAGCACCTAGCTTAATACAATGATCAATTGTAGCATCAGGTCAGCCCCATATGTAAATGTATTGCTTGAACCTACAATTCCCAGTGTGTCCTTAACCATGGTAAGAAGATATTGGGAGTTGTTGATAACAGTCTTCATAAGACTGCGGACCATACAGGAACTGTATGAGACATAGAACTGATGAGAAATAGTCAATATCACAAATATACAATTACATCCACATTATCTTATAAATTATATATTCCCTGATTGGAGTCATTCCCATGCCTTTTGTCTCCATGTAGTACAGATGCCATGATGAGATTTCACCTCAAGAGCTCATCTGTCCAGACTTCCATCTTCACTGTCTTCAACAGCACTTCCCAACATGGTGCCCTTCAAAAGGTATAATTCTACTGTCCCATAAATAAAAATCTCCCATGCTGCATTCCTAAGTAATTAATTGTGTCTCACTATGCTTCCTGCACAAAATCACCCACACTGCCCTTTTTTAATAATTCTCCCTACACTGCCCCGCTCCATAATATCCCTTTACACTGCTCTCCATATTGTTTTCCCACACTACTCCTCTCCACATTGTCCTCCCACACTGCGCTCCATAATATGCCCCCTACATTATCCCCCTCCATAATATTCCCCCCTACACTGTCCTTCATAATGTTCCACCCCACACTGCCCCTCTCCATATTATCCCCACAGCACTGCCCTTCTCCATAATGTTTCACCACACACTGACCCTTGCCATAGTTTCCCCCCACACTGCCCCTTCATAATATCCCCCCCCATACTGCCACCCACTCCCCATAATGTTCCACCACAGACTGCCCTTCTGCATAATATCCCTGCTACACTTGTCGCTTTCCATAATGTCTTTACACACTGCCCCCTCCATAATATTTCCCCCCACACTGCCCCTATCTATAATGTTCCACCACACACACCGCCCCACTTCATAATATCCCCCCACACTGCCCCTTTCCATAATATCCCACCACACTGCTCCACTCTAAAATAACCACCTAACTGCCCTTTCCATAATATTCACCACAACTGCCACTTGCCATAATATCCACCACACTACCTTTCTGCATAAGGTCCCCCACATTCTCACTATACTGTGCTCCCTTTCACAATAATAGTGTAGTATAATTAAAACCGAATTAAAACAGTCATCTCATCTTGCAAAAAACAAGCCCTCCAATGACTGTCAGCAGAAAAATGTAAAAAATGACAGCTCTCAATATATAGTGATGCTTTTTAGTGTTTAGTTGCACTGCCCCGAACACTAAAACCATCTTATCACTTATACAGCACAGTGAATGGCATAAAAAATAAATCAAATACATTTTTGATCTACTGGTGATGTGTTTATTCTGCCTCCAAAAGGTTGCAGTAAGGCTCGGCTCTCATTTATCCTGCAGTAATGCCCGTAAACCAATGTCCCCGCGCTGTTCTGCCCTCCACCCCCAGTGGGGATGCTGGCGCTCTCACCTTCCTGGCTGGCCAGCGGTGGCTGCTCCGTTCCTGGTCCCTTCTGCTGTATTCCAGGGCCTACGCATGCCACCTGGGAATACCTATAGGGTGCGTGCGCGCACGAACCCAATAGGAAATCCAAAAATATATGCACACCCTAATCCAAATGCCCTCTCCTTCTGAACCCCACATTGTGCCTAAACCACACTTAGTGTCCACATGTTTCAAATTTCTGTAGTGAAAGAGCCCGCTTAATTTACCAGGTGTGTGTCTCCAGAAGCACAAGCTGGGCACAATCTAGGGCAACATCCATTGCTGCTTGTCTTTGGAAAACATCCATGGAGTCAAAAGAGTCACTACACCTGTGGATACATTTACAGATGGGTGTCATTTCCAAAATGGGGACACATAAGGGGGAATTCTACTGTTCTGGCACTTAGGGGCACTGTACATGGAGTCCGCAAACTATTTTAGAAAAATCTCTGCTCCAAGGGTGAAATAGCACTTCTTCCCTCACTCGCAAGTCTCACCGTGTGGGTAAACCGTACTCAACAGCCACATATGTGGTTTCAACATGCTCAATTGAAATTGTGTAACAAATTTTGTTGCCATTGTTACCCATTTTCCTGGGTGAAAATGTAAAATCTTGTGCTAAAACTAATTTTTGTGGAAAAAGTGTAATTATTATTTTCTTCCCTGCCCAATGGTATAAAATTCTATGATACACCTGTCGTGTCAATATTATCACTGCACCCCTAGATGAATTTATTTACAGGTGTATTTAGCAAAATCAGGTAACTTATGGGGGGGTTCTGCTGCTTTGGTACCTTAGGGGATCTGCCAATATGGTATGACACCCGCAAACCATAACCGCAAAATCTGCAACATAATTTGGCACACTTTCTGAGCTTTTCACTGTGCATGAAAACGTATATGTAGGGTATTGGCGTACTCGGGAGAAATTTCACAACAAACTGTACAGTTCATTTTTGTTCCTATTAGCCATTAAAAAAAATTAAAAACATTTTAGTTGTAAAAATGTAATTATTCTTTTTCATCACCCAATGGCATAAAATTCTGTGAGGCACATGTGGTGTGAACATGCTCACTACACCCCTAGGTGAATTCATTGAGGGGTGTAGCTTGTAAAATGGGTTCACTTATGGGGGCGTCTGCTGTCTGCTTTTCCAGCATTTCAGGGACTCTGCCTAAGTCACATGGCACCCGAAAAGATTCCAGGAAAATCACCGCTGCAATATGGCACTCCTTCCATTCTGAGCTTTACATTGTTCCTCAAAAGTAGTTTTTACCCCCAAATAGGGTGTTGGCAAACTCAGGAGAAATTGTGTAACAAATTGTACCAATCGTTTTCTCCTATTACCCTTTTCAAAATTACAAAAACTTCTGGCCAAAGCAATACTGTATTGGAAAAAAATAGTAAATTTTCATTTACTCAGCCCATTGTTATACAATTCTGGGAATCGCCTGAGAGCGAAAAATACTAAAAAATAATTATACCCTAAATAAATTCCTTGAGGGAGTTTCTGCTGTTTTAGCATGTCAGACGCGCTTCAGATGTGACATGGTGTCTGCAATCTATTCCAGACAAAATAGTTCTCCAAAATTCAAATAGTGATCTTTCCCTTCAGAACTCTGCTATGCGCCCAAAAGTAGTTTCCTACCAAACATGGGATATTGGTGTACTCAGGAGAAATTGCCCAAGAAATGGTAGGGTCAATTTTCTCCTCATATCCCTGTGAAAATCAAAAATTTTGTGAAACACCTGGGGTTCAAGGTGCTCACAACACCTCTGAATAAATTCCTTGAGGGGAGAGGTTGTGCTTACAAAATGGGGCCACTTGTGAGGGTTTCCATTGTTCAGGCACATCAGCAGCTCTGCAAATGCGACCTTTCATCTGCTACCTATTTCAGCCAATTTGGTGCTCAAAGAAGTCGAATGGTGCTCCTTCCCTTCAGAGCCTTGCTGTGTGCCCAGACAATAGTTTTCCACAACATATGGGGTATTGGTGTAGTTAGAAATTGCACAACAAATTGAATGGTCCATTGTTTCCAGTTACCCTTATGAAAATGCAACATTTGAGACTAAACAATATTTTATTTAGCCTCAAAAAAGTCGAATGGTGCTCCATTCCTTTCTAACCCTTCTGTGCACCCAAACAGTCGTTTTCCACCCCATATGGGGTATTGGTGTATTGAGGAGAAATTGCACAACAAATTCTATAGTCCACTTTCTCCTGTTACTCTTATGAAATGCAAATTTGAGGCTAAAGCAATATTTTTGTGTGACAAAGTAAAATTTTGGAAGAAAATGCACAATAAATTGTATTTCTGTTACCATTGTGAAAATGAAATTTTGGGGCTAAAGTTAACATTTTTATGGAGAAAAAGTACCATTTTCATTTTTTCCTTACACATTGCTTTAATTCCTGTTAATCACCTAAAGGGGTGACAAACGTCTTGGATGTGGTTTTGAGCATTTTGAGGAGTCCAGTTTTTTGGTGTCAATTTTGGGTATTTTCTGTTATATATGGTTTAAATATAATATGGTATAAATGGTTTTATAAATTTAGTTTGAAAAATGAGAAATTGCTGATCTTTTAACCTTTTTAACTCCCTAACAAAAAAAAAAAAAAGTTTCAAAAATGGTGCTGATGTAAAGTAGACATATGGGAAATGTTATTTCTTAAGTATTTTGAGTGATTACTGTAACTCTGGTTTTAAGGACATAAACATTCAAAGTTTGAAAATTGTTGAATTACAAAATTTTCACCAATATTCTGAAATTTTCACAAGTAAACAGAAAAACATTCAGCCTAAATTTACCACTAACATGAAATTTAACCCCTTCACCCCCGGCCACTAAAACACCCTAATGACCGGGCCATTTTTTGCAATTCTGACCACTGTCACTTTGACAGGTTATAACTCTGGAACGCTTCAATGGATCCTAGCGATTATGACATTTTTTTTCTGAAAAATTGTACTTCATGATAGTGGTAAATTTAGGCCGATATTTTTTGCGTTTATTTGTGAAAATTTCGGGAAATTTTGGGAACATTTTGAAAATTTCGCAATTTAGTTGTTAGTAGTAGTTGTTAGTAGTTTTTCGTTTGTGAACCCTCCCCAACCATACCTATTGCCAATCCATATCATACGCATAAATAGCCTGGGTCTCAGCTTCCCATACACGGTAAGTTTTTTTAACTGCATGAGAGGACACACACAAGCTAGGGACCCCAACGTAGAGAAATACTTTGGCGTAGTGTTGGGGCTCTATTGCATTGATCAATTCAGTAGTTAAATTTCTCTTGATTCATATGTTCATGGCAGTAATGCAGATTCCATTTTTCACATTTTCACTCTTACATATAGCTATTGGATTTTTCAAGTCAGTATTCACACAGCAGTTTCTGCTATTTAATGTATTCCCCTTACATAGTCACTGGTGTGCATACCTTATCTCCCCATAGTGCTGTTTTTTAGGTTTTTGCACCCAGTTCAGACTTAGAATGGTGTTCCAAACGTTATTCCTTATTTGTTAGTAGTTTTTCGTTTGTGAACCCTCCCCAACCACACCTATTGCCAATCCATATCATACGCATAAATAGCCTGGGTCTCAGCTTCCCATACACGGTAAGTTTTTTTTAACTGCATGAGAGGACACACACAAGCCAGGGACCCCAACGTAGAGAAATACTTTGGCGTAGTGTTGGGGCTCTATTGCATTGATCAATTCAGTAGCTAAATTTCTCTTGATTCATATGTTCATGGCAGTAATGCAGATTCCATTTTTCACATTTTCACTCTTACATATAGCTATTGGATTTTTCAAGTCAGTATTCACACAGCAGTTTCTGCTATTTAATGTATTCCCCTTACATAGTCACTGGTGTGCATACCTTATCTCCCCATAGTGCTGTTTTTTAGGTTTTTGCACCCAGTTCAGACTTAGAATGGTGTTCCAAACGTTATTCCTTATTTGTTAGTAGTTTTTCGTTTGTGAACCCTCCCCAACCACACCTATTGCCAATCCATATCATACGCATAAATAGCCTGGGTCTCAGCTTCCCATACACGGTAAGTTTTTTTTAACTGCATGAGAGGACACACACAAGCCAGGGACCCCAACGTAGAGAAATACTTTGGCGTAGTGTTGGGGCTCTATTGCATTGATCAATTCAGTAGCTAAATTTCTCTTGATTCATATGTTCATGGCAGTAATGCAGATTCCATTTTTCACATTTTCACTCTTACATATAGCTATTGGATTTTTCAAGTCAGTATTCACACAGCAGTTTCTGCTATTTCATGTATTCCCCTTACATAGTCACTGGTGTGCATACCTTATCTCCCCATAGTGATGTTTTTTAGGTTTTTGCACCCAGTTCAGACTTAGAATGGTGTTCCAAACATTATTCCTTATTTGTGAAAAAACAAACAAACATTTTTTACCACAAAACTGTTGCTTCAACTAGGTAGCTTTTTTTCCACAAGGGTATCAGGAAAAAATGCACCATAAAATTTATAGTGCATTTTTTCCTGAGTACGATGATACCTCAAATGTGGTAAAAATCAATTGCTTGGGTGCACAGCAGGACTCTGAAGGGAAGGAGCACCATTCGAATTTTTGATCGCAAAATTAGCTGGACTCATTAGCATGTCGGGTTTGCAGTTTGGAGACCCCTTGAGGTGCCTAAACAATGGAGCTCCCCCACAAGTGACCCCATTTTGGAAACTAGACCCCTCAATAAATTTATCTAGATGTTTGGTGAGCCTTTTGAACCCCCGGGGGCTTCACAAAAGTTGATGACGTTGAGCCGTGAAAATATATGTATATATATATATATATATATATATATCTTTTTTACCACAAAACTGTTACTTAAACCAGGTAGCTTTTTATCACAAGGGTATCAGGAAAAAATGCACCTTAAAACGTATTGTGCAATTTCTCCTACGTACTCAGATACCTCATATGAAACTAATTGTTTAGGCGCACAGTGGGGCTCAGAAGGGAAGGAGCACCATTTGACAGCAAAATTGGTTGGAATCATTAGCTGAAGTGATGTTGGATTTGGAGACCCCCTGAGGTGCCTAAACAATGGAGCTCCCCGACAAGTGACCTTATTTTGGAAACAAGACCCCTCAGGGAATTTATTTAGATGCTTGGTGAGCCCTTTGTACCCCCCAGGGGCTCCACAGAGGTTGATAAGGTTGAACCGTGAAAATTATTATTTTTTTTACCACAAAATTTTTGCTTCAACGAGGTAGCTTTTTTTTTTTTTTTTAACAAAGGGTATCAGGAAAAAATGCACCATAAAACGTATTGTGCAATTTTTCCTGAGTACGCAGATACCTCATATGTGGTGGAAATCAATTGTTTGGGTGCACAGCAGAGCTTGGAAGAGAAGGAGCGCCATTTGATTTTTCAAACGCACAGACGCCATGCATCACTGATCGGCTGCTGCAGGACGCAGGGTCGGATGAGATACAAACAGCGTCGGGGATACGGAAAAAAAAAAAGTCACGACAAAAATTGAGCAGGTATGCTGATCCGTTATGTGCATCCCTGATCAGCGCTTGGCCCCTGTAAGACGCACAGATGGATGAGATGCAAAAAAACTACACAAGATACGGACTAAAAAAGAAAAGTCCCGCCGAAAATTGACCACGGATGCAGATACGTTATCTGCATCACTGATCAGTGCTCGTCGGGACGCACGGACAGATGAGGTGTAAAAACGGACAGGGGAAACAAAAAAAAAATTATACTCACAGTGCCCAGACGATTAGCAGGAGGATCACTGACCAGAGGAACTGCAAGAGGAATAGAAGGCAGCAAGTGGATAGCGTCTTACAGGATCAGCAGGCAGGAAGTTGGACAGCTCATCAGAAGACCCAGGAAGAACCCAGCGATGGAGGCAGATGTGATCGGGCCAGTGAAGACCTCGGACGACCCGGTGAAGGCAGGTAGGGGACGTCGGAGGGAGAGCAGATGGAGAGGGGGGAAGGGTAAAGCAGATGGAGAGTGGGAGGGGTAGACCGGAGAAGCAAAGGCAGGAGAATGGGAGCAGAAAAGAGATCGCGGCGCGGGGCACATCGGCAGGGGCATCACAGGAGCATGCAGGGACCATCAGGGGGAGCGCAATACTCACCTGGAGCAGAAGCAGCGGTTGGGTGGCGGCGGCGTGGTACTACAAGTACCAGCCGGTGCACGCCGCAGTCATACTGGGGGAGGGCTTCCCAGACCAATACAAGCCTGGGGAGGGCGGTCACCTACAGATCAGACCGCCCCACTGCACGCTGATTGGAGCGATTGCACGTCATAGCATGATCGCTCCAATCAGTGCTGCAGGGGCTGGGGGGCGCCATGTTTGAGCTCCAGCTATGACCTGCTGCAGTAGCTGCAGCACCTCATAGCGGGATCTCACAGTATTGCACTGGTTCAGGCATTGTTTTAACCGAAACCAGTGCGATCGATGTCGTTGGCAGTTAAGATTTGAACAGCCAATCACAACGATCGTCACTGGGGGGTGGCGTTGCCACCCCCCCGCGGTCAAGCAAAAATCTCCTGCTGTAATAAACAGCAGGGGACATCATTTAAAAGCCGTTGCTATGGCCATGGCAATCAAATGAATTTTAGGCAGTAAAGTTACGTCCCTGGTCGTTAAGTCACATAAAAATAGGACGTAACTTTACTGCCCTCGATCGTGAAGGGGTTAATGTGTCATGAAAAAATATTCTCAGAATCACTGGAATATGTTGAAGTGTTCCAGAGTTATCTAATATATAAAGCTGAGTTTATGTATGTGTGTGTATGTCTGCTAAAGGAATTCGCACCGTTGCATTTACAATTACAAAATTTTGCAGACACCCCATTTCACTCAGGGTTGTCGTAGACTATGTTTTGAGGGGAAAATTTAATCCCGCACTTTACAATTATTTGCTAAAAACCTGCTTCCATTAAAGTCAATGCAGCTGGGAGCTACAGGTCATTAATAGGAGCTAATAAATAAGGAATAACGTTTGGAACACCATCCTAAGTCTGAATAAGCAGTTTCTGCTATTTCATGTATTCCCCTTACATAGTCACTGGTGTGCATACCTTATCTCCCCATATTAATAGGAGCTGTGATTGGTTGCTATAGGCAACGAAGGACATTCTTAGTATAAGAAGCTTATGTGTGAGGTAATATAATTTTGGTGGAGAGACGAATAGAGAGAGAGACAGACAGACAGAGAAGGAAAGATTGAGAGAGACTGAAAGACACAGAGAGAGACAGACAGGAAAAGAGACAGACAGAGGCAAACAAGGAGAGAGACAGACAGAAAGGGAAAGAGACAGAGGGAAAGACATACAGACAGAGACAGACTAAGGCATACAGAGACAAGACAGGTAGACAGGGATAGAGACTGACAGAAAGATGCATACAGAGACAGACAGACAGACAGGGAAAGAGGTAGACAGAAACCGACAGGGAAAGAGGTAGACAGAAGCAGGCAGGGAAAAAGGCAGACAGACAGGGAAAGAGACAGACAGAGAAAGAGGCAGACAGAAACAAACAGAAAAAGACAGAGAAAGACAGGGAAAGAGGCAGACAGAGAAAGAAACAGACAGGGAAAGAGACATACAAAGACAGAGAGACTGAGACAGACAGATACTGATAGCCGACTGAGACAGACATAGACAGACACACAGAAGCAGACAAGGAAAGAGGCAGACAGCTAGACAGAGAAAAGAAACAGAGACACAGACAGAGGCAGACAGGGAACGAGACAGAAACACAGGGAAAGAGACAGACATAGACAGGAAAACAGACATCGAAAAAGGCAGACATGAAAAGAGACAGACAGGGAAAAAGACAGACAGATAGAGACAGACAGAGGGAGACAGACAGAGAGTGGGAGAGAGACAGAGACACTTACTGTAGTTACTATTCCAGGCAGCGTCGGGTACTACAGCTAGTAATATATACACAGACTGAGACAGACAGAGGTAGACACAGACAGGGAAAGAGACAGACAGGGAAAGAGACAGACAGAGACAGACTAAGGCAGACAGAGACAGACAGGGAAAGATGCATACAGAGACAGACAGACAGACTGAGACAGACAGGCAGACAGAGACAGACCGGGAGACAGACAGAGAGGCAGACAGACAGAAACAGTCAGGAAAAGAGACAGACAGGGAAAGAGGCAGACAGAGAGAGAGAAACAGGAAAAGAGGCAGACAGACAGACTGAGACAGACACAGACTGACACAGACCGACTGAGAAAGACAGACAGACAGACAGGGAAAGAAATAAACAGACAGAAGCAGACAGGGAAAGAAGCAGACAGCCAGAAAGAGACAGAGAGAGAGAGACACAGACAGGGAAAGAGACAGACAGAGACAAACTAAGGCAGACAGAGACAGACAGGGAAAGAGGCATACAGAGACAGACAGAGAGAGGCAGACAGACAGAAACAGTCAGGAAAAGAGACAGACAGGGAAAGAGGCAGACAGGAAAAAGGGCAGACAGAGAGACTGAGACAGACACAGACTGACATAGACCAAGTGAGAAAGACAGAGACAGACAGACAGGGAAAGAAATAGACAGACAGAAGCAGACAGGGAAAGAAGCAGACAGCCAGACAGAGAAAAGAGACAGAGAGAAAGAGACACAGACAGGGAAAGAGGAAGACAGAGACAGACAGAGGCAGACAGGGAAAGAGACAGACAGAGAAAGACAGACAGGAAAAGAGACATACAGACAGAGAGAGAGGCAGACAAGGAAAGAGACAGACAGGTAGATAGGGAAAGAGAAAGACAGAAACAGACAGAAAGGGAAAGAGACATACAGACAGACAGGGAAAGGGAGAGATATAGACAGACAGAGAGTAGGAGAGAAGGAGAGAGACCGAGAGACACTTAGTTACTATCCCAGGCACTACAGCTAGTAATATATAAAACTGAGTGTATGTGTGTATGTCCACTAAAGGAATCTGTACTGTCGCATTTACAATCATGACATTTTGCACAGACACCTCATTTGACTCAGGGAACATCATAGGCTATGTTTTGAGGGGAAAATTTAACCCAGCGCTTTACAGTTATTCTCCAAAAATCCTGCTTACATTAAAGTCAATGGAGCTGGGAGCTACAGGTCATTAATAGGAGCTCTGATTAGTTGTTATATGCAACGGACAGTCTTAGTATAAGAGGCTTATGTTTGAGGTAATATGATTTTGGTAAAGACTGACACACACACAGAGACACGCAGAGACAGAGAAACACAGAGACAAAGATACACAGAGATAGACACACAGACAGAGACAGACACACACAGAGACACACAGAGGCAGAGACACACAAAGACAGAGACACACAGACAGATACACACACACAAAGACACAGAGACACATAGACACACCGAAACAAAGACACACAGATACAGAGACACAGACACACAGAAAAAGAGACACACAGACACACAAATAGAGAGAGGGAGACAGACAGAGAGGTAGACAGGCAGATAAACAGACAGACAGAGAGGGAGAACAACAGTCAGAGAGGGAGACAGACAGAGATGGAGAGAGGGAGTGGGAGAGATACAGAGAGACACTTGGTTACTATCCCAGGCAACACTGGGTACTACAGCTTGTAACACCATAAAGTAACACTGGTCAACTGTAAAATTTGACCTGGCCAGGAAGGTTAACACAGGCTTAGGCCCCCTTCACACTTCCGTGAAAAACACGCACGTGTGTTACGGGCCGTTTTTCGGGTCCGTATCCCGATTTTGTGTCCGTTTTTATGGTCCGTGTGGCATCTGTGTGAATTGCGTATGCTAGCAGTGTTTGTGTGTAGAACGTCCCTGTGTGCGTGTGGAATTAACGTGTATGTGTACGTGGAATGTCCACGTGGAATGTCCGTGTGGAATGTCCGCGTGTGTGATGCACAATGTCGTTTATAAATGTCGGCTGACAGCCGACAGAGTTGCGCGATGAGAATGAACTCGGGTGAACCACCCGACTTCATCCTCATACCGCGGCTCTGTCTGTGTCGAGTACTGATTAGCGGTCACCTGTGAAGGATTCACCGGTGACCGCTAATCCCCCGAGTGACTGAAGTTTCCCCCCTCTCTCATACTTACCGATCACCGGCGCGGCGCTGAACGGCATTCACACTGCTGTGGCGGCTTTTACTATTTTGAAAAAGCCGGCCGCTCATTAAACAATCTCGTATTCCCTGCTTTCCCCCGCCCACCGGCGCCTATGATTGGTTGCAGTGAGACACGCCCCCACGCTGAGTGACAGCTGTCTCACTGCACCCTATCACAGCAGCCGGTGGGCTTGTCTATACTGTGCAATAAAATAAATAAATAAGTAATTAAAACGGCGTGCGGTCCCCCCCAATTTCAATACCAGCCAGATAAAGCCATACGGCTGAAGGCTGGTATTCTCAGGATGGGGAGTTCCACGTTATGGGGAGCCCCCCACCCTAAAAATATCAGTCAGCAGCCGCCCAGAATTGCCGCATACATTAGATGCGACACTTCTGGGACTGTACCCGGCTCTTCCCGATTTGCCCTGGTGCGTTGGCAAATCGGGGTAATAAGGAGTTAATGGCAGCCCATAGCTCTGCTGCATGGAGGTGACAGGAGCGGCAGCACACACAGCCGCTCCTGTCAGCTCCACGCGGCAAATGAAGAGTGCCGCGCGATCAGCTGAGCTGTCACTGAGGTTACCCGCTGTCAACACTGGATCCAGCGGTGGCCGCGGGTAACCTCAGTGACAGCTCAGCTGATCGTGCGGCACTCTTCATTTGCCGCGTGGAGCTGACAGGAGCGGCGGTGTGTGCTGCAGCTCCTGTCACCTCCATGCAGCAGAGCTGGAGGCGACGCTGGACCATCCTGGATTCCGCCGGACATGGAGGGCTTTTTCGGGCTGATTAAATTGTTGAACCAGGGTATATGTTTGTGTTTTTTATTTCTAATAAAAGGATTTTTTCGGGTGTGTGTGTTTATTTACTGTAATTTACAGATTAATCATGGAAGGTTTCTCGGGGAGACGCCTGACATGATTAATCTAGGACTTATTGGCAGCTATGGGCTGCCATTAACTCCTTATTACCCCGATTTGCCAACGCACCAGGGCAAATCGGGAAGAGCCGGGTACAGTCCCAGAACTGTTGCATCTAATGTATGCGGCAATTCTGGGCGGCTGCTGACTGATATTGTTAGGGTGGGGGGCTCCCCATAACGTGGAGCTCCCCATCCTGAGAATACCAGCCTGCAGCCGTATGGCTTTATCTGGCTGGTATTGAAATTGGGGGGGGACCGCACGCCGTTTTTTTTAATTATTTATTTATTTTACTGCACAGTATAGACACGCCCACCGGCTGCTGTGATTGGGTGCAGTGAGACAGCTGTCACTCAGCGTGGGGGCGTGTCTCACTGCAACCAATCATAGGCGCCGGTGGGCGGGGAAAGCAGGGAATACGAGATTGTTTAATGAGCAGCCGGCTTTTTCAAAATAGTAAAAGCCGCCGCAGCAGTGTGAATGCCGTGCAGCGCCGCGCCGGTGATCGGGGAACGGTAATTATGAGAGAGAGGGGGAAACTGACCGACAGACTGTGAGAGAGGGACAGAGAGACAGAGAGACCGACAGAGAGACAGAGAGACCGACCGACGGACTCAGAAAGATTGACTGACATACACAGAAATAGAAAGAATGGCCGACATCACTAGAAATAAAAACACCAAACGGACACGGACTATAGGTAGGTAGATGCATACGTGTTTACTAACGTGTGTGCACATACCCATAGACTTTCATTGTGTCCACGTGTGCGTGCTCCGTGCAGATAACGGACATGCATCCGTGCAAAACGCAAACACATACGGATCACGGACACGCACACACGGTCATAATGAAATAACGCACGTGTGACCACAATCATAGATTAACATGGTGCATGTTTGTCCATGTCTCCGGTATATACGGAAACGGAACAAACACGCACGTGTTTCACGGACGTGTGAAGGGGGCCTAAGGCGGTATGTGGTTAATATGAACCTAGCCCAATTTGTATATTGTACTAGATATACAGTAAACAGAGACCCATGAGAAGTCTGCAGACCACAAGACCCATATATAATGAAGTAAAAAACATTTATCAGTGTTACATTGTGGGTTTCAAATACGTTTGTTAAGAAAAGCAGTTTAATTCAGAAAACACAACAGTTTTATATAGAAAGCATTTTGTATAGCAAACACTTACCTGTTTCAGGGATCCTGGAGTCCAAACTAGTTTATACACCATATATATTGGAATCCAGATGAAGGATGATGCTCCAATTAGGTATCCAACTAATATGGTCCATTCAGGATATTTGTAGTCAAATAGCATCAGAGGTGGTTGATCCATAAATGAACTTACTATGATAAACTAAACAAATAGGCAGCTGACATGAGAATACAAATGGATTTGTCTGTAAGATGTCAGGGTATGTGACATGTTCAGTATTTCCACAGATTTTTCGGCACCAAAAACCAGTTTTGGGGGAAAAAAAACTGCATCATTTTTTATGCAATTTTACATTTTTCCCCCATTCATTTGAATGGGTGAAAAATGGTGAAAGAATTGACATGTTACATGGACAAAATAAGCAGCATGTGGATGAGATTTCACAAATCTTATTCATTTTGCTGTTACTGTAAGCTGCTGCATTTTTTAGCCTTGAAAAATTATTGAATGTTCTCAGTGAGAGGAGCAAAATTATAATCTTGTGATACCTTTTAATGGCTAACTAAAATAAAATAAAGTGATATTATAAAGCAAGCTTTCGAGACATCTCAGGTCCCTTCACGGTACCAAAACCTTTTCACTTGTAACTTAGCCTTGAAAAACACAGCAAAAAGGCAATGTGTGAACAAGCCTTACTGTGTCACAGCATTTCCTCAATAGAAAACTCAATAATATAATTTGTAGTCGTTATATTATGTTATAGTTGTATTATGAAAGAAAAATGTAAAAACAACTTGCTGGGCATATGTTTAGGCGCTTTGTACTTTACAATAGTCAGAAGGAAAGCTCCACAGCTATCAGGACATTTTTTGGAATGTTTACCATCGTTTTTGCTTTAAAAACTGCTGGTGGTGTCTTCATTATTCAGTGGGGTAAAAAACCAACAGAAAGCGTTAGTAAAAAAAGACTTCACAAAACCATGGAAAAACACTTAAAAAAATGCTGGTAGCTAAAACTGCCGGAAAAACACTCAGGAACCGACTGAAAAAAACAACATAAAAACATTTTAGGAGAAAAATTTCAGAATTTCCTTAAGTGTCATCTGCTTGAAAAGCTTGGTCGTTTCGCCTGCATTTTAAGGACATAGTGTGCTTATACTCTTGATCAACAACTTATAAGGCTGTGTGCACACAGTGCATTTTTATTGTGGTGTTTTTTATTGCGTTTTTGAATGGAGTTGTGTCACAAAACTTCAAGCAAATCCTGATGCCAGAAAAGTCAATGAGAATCCTGAAGTGCACTGAAGTGAAGTTGAGTATTTTATCCATGCAGATTTAATGCAGAAAATATTTTGCAGTCTATCAATTCTTTCAGCTTTTTTGCAGCATTTTTACACCCATTGAATTCAATTGAAAAACACATGCAAAAACGCATAAAACGGGCAAAAATGTGCATTTTTGAGCTGTGTTTTTACTGCCAGTAGGTGCAGAAATTTCTGCAACCAAATACTTAACATGTGCACACACCCTTAAAGTTAATTGCAAGTACACTGAGGAAAGCAATTTTTCAGTAAATGCTGACGTGCAATCATCAATAATATAAACTAGAGGTTTTTGGTTTTTTTTTTACCATTTTCAAAGTGTTCTTTTTTTTTCTTTTTTAAATACAACTGCAGCTACTTTTCTGCTAAAAAGTAAAATCCTGTAATGTAAGGAACAGAATAGATGATAGAGTTTCTGTTAGGCCTCATTTAGACATCTGTGATTTCTCTTGTACAGAAAAAATGGTACGATTGTATCAGTGTTTTGGATCCTTGATAAAAAGGAAAAAAGCAGGTTTCTCTGTGCTGCTGATACTGGTAGTTCCAATGATGGTCCACAAGATGAAGATATAAAGTGGTTTTCCATTGTCTACGTGTTTCAAAGTCCTACTGACTTCTTCCTCAGGACAAACCACATATAGTGTTTTGGATCTGAGTTTCATCAATGTTTGGTAAGCATGTCAGTTTTTACCATCAGTGTTTAATCAGTGTATAAATTACTAATCTTATGGTATCCATTACAAAATACACTGGAGATCAAAATTAGAGAACAACACACAATTTCCTAAATGTTAAAGTCATTGTGTAGTCCTATGTGAGTATATCCTAAGCTAGCAGTATTTTAAGCTTATTTTATAAATTTAATTTATTGTAAAGCACATAGTAAAAATTTAAATGAGATAAACAAAAAACACTGATCAAAATTAGAGAACACTTTCAGATACCTGCAAGTTATTGGTGTTAATGTGGCACCTGGTGCTAATTTCCTTATCTGACAAACCCTATTTAACTGGCAGGCAAACTTTCCAGTTTCCACTGACTTTGCAAAAATGGTGTGCCGTTCCAAAGTGAAACCCTCCGAGAGCAGGTTGTCCAGATGAAAGCCAAATGGGTGACCTTGTCAACCATAGCAAGAGAGTTGGTTGTTACAAAGCTGTGATTTAGAGAATATTGCATCTTTACAACATCACAAACTCTTTCAAGTACCCCATGAAAGCTGGAGGCCCTCGAAAGACAAACGCAACCGAGGACAGGATAATGTGGAGAATCTCCATGGGTAACGTTTCAACACTGCAGCTTGAGTTGCTTGCCAGTTCAGCACTGAACAGGGTAATGATCTGTCTTGTCATACAGTGTCACGACGTTTAAGAGCATTTGGAATGTCCACTCTGCAGTGACCAAACCTCTCAATAGCAGAAAGAAATCAAATGGATAGTCTCATCTTTGGTGAAGAGCATATTCTGTGGATTGTGTGGACAGAGGAGAAGTGGTCCACAGTTCATTTTAGTGATGAAAGCAAGTTGAATTTATTTGGGTCTGATGGGAAACATTATGTTCATCGACATACTGGGGAAACACAACCCAAAGTGTGTTAAGAAGTCAGTGAAAGGTGGTGGAGGAAGTGTCATTGCTTGGGGAATGTTTTCTGCAGCAGGAGTTGGACCTTTCATACAGCTACATGGCAGAGTGAGTGCAAATGTGTATCAGAACCTTCTTCAACATGATTCCTTACGTGCATTCATCAATCAATCAGCCAGCAATTTTCATGCAGGACAATGCCCCCTGTCACACAGCAAAACGGGTAAAGCAGTTCCTTGAAACAGAAAACATTGAAACAATTAAATGGCCAGCGCAGTGTCCTGATCAAAACCCAATAGAAAACCTCTTAAAAAGCCTTGGTGACAAAGTTTTGTCTAAGAAACCCCCAGCAGTCAAAGAACTGTGGAAGAGACTGGAAGAAGATTAGCCTAAAATCACACCAGAGCAGTGTGAGAGACTAGTGATGTACTGGGGCCGCAGATATGCTGAAGTCACTCAAAGCAAAGGCCTGTAAACTTCCGACTGATTGGTGACTGTTGTTACCTTTACAAAATTTACTTATAATCTTTGTGCTACAGCCATTGTTGTTCTCTAATTCTGATCATCCTATTTTGGGCAAAAAAAAACGTTTTATGTTGATTCATTTTGAATCTTTTGTAAAATACTGTTCTAGTGGCATAGTGTACCCCTTACAAAAAAAACCTTCAAATGTTGATCAATGTAGGCTACATTATTTCTGAAAAAAGCAAGTGATCATACATTGTTCTATAATTTTGATCTTTAGTGTATGCACAGCACACATACTGCACACTGATGCCATCTATGTGCTGTCCATGTTTTTCACAGACTGTAGGTTTTTATTTGAACACATGGTCCGTAAAAAACACGGACATGTTAACAGATAGATTATAATGGGTATATGTCCCATCTGTGAAAATCAAGGTAGAAAACGTACATGAAACACAAAAGTCTGAATGAGGCTTTAAAAAAACCTTGTAACTTCCCTTAGTGTTAGTGTCAATGTCAACAATGTAACAAGAGGTGCATAGGTCTGCTTCACATTGATCCATCACATTTAATTTAATGTGTAGTGTTGACGTGTTTAAGATGGAATATAAGGGAGATATTATTACCCAGCTAAAAGGGTCAGTCTGCCATATGCACTAAGATTGAGTAGAGATATTAAAGGTAGTGATGGACAAATATGAACTGTAAAGTTCGGGGTCCGTGCACGGACCCCGAACACGGACTTCTCAGGTAACTCCATGTTATTGTTCGGGTTCCCCCACCTTCTGTGACAGTCCCTGCGATTGGTTGCAGTCAGGCTGCCGGCTTGCTGGCGTCTGTGACTGCCCTCACAGTAGCTGTCTGTGTCCCAAAGTGGAGTTTAAAAATAAATAATTGGAAAAAATGGCATAGGGTCCCCTGTATTTTGATACCCAGTGCAAATAATGCAGACATCTGGATACTACAGCCCCCAGGTGTGTGCCTTACCTTGGCTGTAATCCGGTAATTCGGGAATTAATTTAATGACTTCACCTAACGTCACAGCTGGGGTTCCCACGGTACCCTAGCTGTGACCTCAGATGAACTCACCTGTGGTGAACTCGTTAACCTCACCTTAAGTGAAGTCACTGAACTCAATGCCGGATTAGGCGATATGTCCATGTTGAGTATTTTGTTGCAGAAATTCTTGTACCAAATTTGCATCTCCTGACCGAAAAATGCATCCAAATTGCATGCGTTTTTTATGCGGTTTTGCAGTCTTGGTGCATTTATCAGCCAAGAGATGCAGATGTGGTGCAGAAATATGTCCAACAAAATACTCAATGTGTGCACATCACCTAGTCTGGTAATCCAGCATTGATATCAATGATTTCACCTGAGGTGAGGTCACTGAGTTAATTGATTTCACCTCAGGTCAGTTCACCTCAGTGCACCCCAGCTGTGAACTCAGATGAACTCACTGATGTCACTGCTCTCATAGCTGGGGCTCAATCAGTGTGTCTTGGATGCTGCAGTACTCAATCGTGTTTTCTTATGTGACCGCACACTGCGACCTCAGATGTAGTAGAGCCGGGATCATTGTGGGATATCATGTCTGTAGATTATGTCGGACCTGCAGGGGTGTTTTGGGGATTAATAAATTAGAGAAAGAGGGTGTTTTTTTTGTTTTTTTTTTTAAATAAAGGATTTTTCTGTGTGTTTTGTGCTGATTTCATTTTACTTACATGATTAGTAATGGGGGATCTCATAGACCATTACCCATTACTAATGCAGGGCTTTGTAGAAGCTATGATTTTTTGAGTAATCACAGCTGTCATTAATCCCCTATATTACCACAATTGTCATTTACTGGGCTGCTTCCTGTAGTTTCCATAAAATCACAATTTTATCAGTAGGAGATTATCACTAGAGGACTAGTAAACCTTCTGCAATGTAGTTCTCCATATTCTTAAAATTTGTATAACCCCTACCCCCAGCACTCATTGACAGCCCTATGCCATGTGTACACACAATGATGTAAATTAGTGATGTGGGTGGGGTTATATAGAGCTCAGCATTCAGAGAACTGCTAGGGGCAGATAAAAAAGTGATTCTATCACAACGACAGCAAGTGCAAAGTAATTGCTGTCGTAATACATTCCTAGAACAAGGGTCTTTGCTTCTACTTTATGCTGCTCTCTGAAATATAGCAAAACTCCCCCACCAAATTGTGCCATCATAAATGTGCCAAGAAATAGACTACACTGCACAGTGCCCCATGGGCAATTTGGTGGTTATTTTCTCTGGATACAAATGCATTTTACTAAGGTCCAGGAGTTGATTGGTTATGTATATTTAATCTTGTCCTTTTTTTGTCAGAACCTTTTTTGAGTTATTATTTATAAGCGAGCATGCAGGCACTGCACTCTACTTGATCAAGTATTGGGGTGCTTTGACACGCTCGTTACTAAGTTGAGTATCTCGGGTGCTCGAGTTGTTGTCACTATCTGGCGCCTGTGAATAGCTGTACTTTAGTGCTATTCACAGTCTCTGGAGCTGCATTCAGGGATCGTGGACAACGACTGAACTTTGTGGGAACATTTTTGATAATAAAATGGTAAATAATGGATAGAATAAGGGAGACTTTGTTCAAACAAAAGATTTTTTCATGTGTGTGTGGTTTTCTTGGATTACTGGGTTAGTAATGGGGTACCTGATAGACACTGCTCCATTACTAACCCATGGCCTTGATACCAGCTGGCATTACACATCTAACAACAACCACAGAAAATATTAACTCGTTTGCCACCGCACCAGAGCAATTGGAAAGAGCTGGTCAAAGTACCAGAATTGGCACTTCTAATGGATGTGCCAAAACTGGAGCAGCCGCGGGCGAATAATTTTAGGCTGTGAAGGGTCAAAGAACCTTCCCAGTCTATCAGCCCACAGCTGTCTGCTTTCCTTTATTAACAAGCACATATATATCTGTCAAATATATAATTGGTGCCTTTTGTGTGTAGTTTACTGTACTGGCTAATAAATAAATAAATAGATGAAAAAACAATGTGGGGTACCACCTATTTTTGTTAACCAGCCAAGGTAAAGCAGACAGCAGTGGGCTGATATTATCAGGCTGAAAAAGTCCATTATAATTGGGTCTTTCCCATTTTAAAATAGCAGCTGGCAGCAACCCCAGAAGTGCTGTATCACATTGGAAGTGCCAATTTTGGTGCTTTGCCTGGCTCTTCCCAATTGCCCTTGTGCAGTGGCAATCAGGGTTATATTTTTATTGGATTGAGGTCTGCTGTGTAATGTCAACTGGCATCAAGCCCACTGGTTAGCAATGGAGGGGTGTGTAAAAAAAAAACAAAAAACAACACATACAGGAAAAAATAGT